>NW_027444968.1:0-78920 GCF_048569485.1 Anomaloglossus baeobatrachus
GTAAAGAAGTCTCTGTCATTGGTCATGTGACTGGTTGCACCAGAATCTATACACTTAGTAAAGAAGTCTCTGTCATTGGTCGTGTGACTGGTTGCACCAGAATCTATACACTTAGTAAAGAAGTCTCTGTCATTGGTCATGTGACTGGTTGCACCAGAATATATACACTTAGTAAAGAAGTCTCTGTCATTGGTCATGTGACTGGTTGCACCAGAATCTATACACTTAGTAAAGAAGTCTCTGTCATTGGTCGTGTGACTGGTTGCACCAGAATCTATACACTTAGTAAAGAAGTCTCTGTCATTGGTCGTGTGACTGGTTGCACCAGAATCTATACACTTAGTAAAGAAGTCTCTGTCGTTGGTCGTGTGACTGGTTGCACCAGAATCTATACACTTAGTAAAGAAGTCTCTGTCATTGGTCGTGTGACTGGTTGCACCAGAATCTATACACTTAGTAAAGAAGTCTCTGTCATTGGTCGTGTGACTGGTTGCACCAGAATCTATACACTTAGTAAAGAAGTCTCTGTCATTGGTCGTGTGACTGGTTGCACCAGAATCTATACACTTAGTAAAGAAGTCTCTGTCATTGGTCGTGTGAGTGGTTGCACCAGAATCTATACACTTAGTAAAGAAGTCTCTGTCATTGGTCGTGTGAGTGGTTGCACCAGAATCTATACACTTAGTAAAGAAGTCTCTGTCATTGGTCGTGTGACTGGTTGCACCAGAATCTATACACTTAGTAAAGAAGTCTCTGTCATTGGTCGTGTGACTGGTTGCACCAGAATCTATACACTTAGTAAAGAAGTCTCTGTCATTGGTCGTGTGACTGGTTGCACCAGAATCTATACACTTAGTAAAGAAGTCTCTGTCGTTGGTCATGTGACTGGTTGCACCAGAATCTATACACTTAGTAAAGAAGTCTCTGTCATTGGTCGTGTGACTGGTTGCACCAGAATCTATACACTTAGTAAAGAAGTCTCTGTCATTGGTCGTGTGACTGGTTGCACCAGAATCTATACACTTAGTAAAGAAGTCTCTGTCATTGTCATGTGACTGGTTGCACCAGAATATATACACTTAGTAAAGAAGTCTCTGTCATTGGTCATGTGACTGGTTGCACCAGAATATATACACTTAGTAAAGAAGTCTCTGTCATTGGTCATGTGACTGGTTGCACCAGAATATATACACTTAGTAAAGAAGTCTCTGTCATTGGTCGTGTGACTGGTTGCACCAGAATATATACACTTAGTAAAGAAGTCTCTGTCGTTGGTCGTGTGACTGGTTGCACCAGAATCTATACACTTAGTAAAGAAGTCTCTGTCATTGGTCGTGTGACTGGTTGCACCAGAATCTATACACTTAGTAAAGAAGTCTCTGTCATTGGTCGTGTGACTGGTTGCACCAGAATCTATACACTTAGTAAAGAAGTCTCTGTCATTGGTCGTGTGACTGGTTGCACCAGAATATATACACTTAGTAAAGAAGTCTCTGTCGTTGGTCGTGTGACTGGTTGCACCAGAATCTATACACTTAGTAAAGAAGTCTCTGTCATTGGTCGTGTGACTGGTTGCACCAGAATCTATACACTTAGTAAAGAAGTCTCTGTCATTGGTCGTGTGACTGGTTGCACCAGAATCTATACACTTAGTAAAGAAGTCTCTGTCATTGGTCGTGTGACTGGTTGCACCAGAATATATACACTTAGTAAAGAAGTCTCTGTCATTGGTCATGTGACTGGTTGCACCAGAATCTATACACTTAGTAAAGAAGTCTCTGTCATTGGTCGTGTGACTGGTTGCACCAGAATCTATACACTTAGTAAAGAAGTCTCTGTCGTTGGTCGTGTGACTGGTTGCACCAGAATCTATACACTTAGTAAAGAAGTCTCTGTCATTGGTCGTGTGAGCTGGTTGCACCAGAATCTATACACTTAGTAAAGAAGTCTCTGTCATTGGTCATGTGACTGGTTGCACCAGAATCTATACACTTAGTAAAGAAGTCTCTGTCATTGGTCGTGTGACTGGTTGCACCAGAATCTATACACTTAGTAAAGAAGTCTCTGTCATTGGTCATGTGACTGGTTGCACCAGAATCTATACACTTAGTAAAGAAGTCTCTGTCATTGGTCGTGTGACTGGTTGCACCAGAATCTATACACTTAGTAAAGAAGTCTCTGTCATTGGTCGTGTGACTGGTTGCACCAGAATCTATACACTTAGTAAAGAAGTCTCTGTCATTGGTCGTGTGACTGGTTGCACCAGAATCTATACACTTAGTAAAGAAGTCTCTGTCATTGGTCGTGTGACTGGTTGCACCAGAATATATACACTTAGTAAAGAAGTCTCTGTCATTGGTCGTGTGACTGGTTGCACCAGAATCTATACACTTAGTAAAGAAGTCTCTGTCATTGGTCGTGTGACTGGTTGCACCAGAATCTATACACTTAGTAAAGAAGTCTCTGTCATTGGTCGTGTGACTGGTTGCACCAGAATCTATACACTTAGTAAAGAAGTCTCTGTCATTGGTCGTGTGACTGGTTGCACCAGAATCTATACACTTAGTAAAGAAGTCTCTGTCATTGGTCGTGTGACTGGTTGCACCAGAATCTATACACTTAGTAAAGAAGTCTCTGTCATTGGTCGTGTGACTGGTTGCACCAGAATCTATACACTTAGTAAAGAAGTCTCTGTCGTTGGTCGTGTGACTGGTTGCACCAGAATATATACACTTAGTAAAGAAGTCTCTGTCGTTGGTCGTGTGACTGGTTGCACCAGAATCTATACACTTAGTAAAGAAGTCTCTGTCGTTGGTCATGTGACTGGTTGCACCAGAATCTATACACTTAGTAAAGAAGTCTCTGTCATTGGTCGTGTGACTGGTTGCACCAGAATCTATACACTTAGTAAAGAAGTCTCTGTCATTGGTCGTGTGACTGGTTGCACCAGAATCTATACACTTAGTAAAGAAGTCTCTGTCATTGGTCGTGTGACTGGTTGCACCAGAATATATACACTTAGTAAAGAAGTCTCTGTCATTGGTCAGTGTGACTGGTTGCACCAGAATCTATACACTTAGTAAAGAAGTCTCTGTCATTGGTCGTGTGACTGGTTGCACCAGAATATATACACTTAGTAAAGAAGTCTCTGTCATTGGTCGTGTGACTGGTTGCACCAGAATCTATACACTTAGTAAAGAAGTCTCTGTCATTGGTCGTGTGACTGGTTGCACCAGAATCTATACACTTAGTAAAGAAGTCTCTGTCATTGGTCGTGTGACTGGTTGCACCAGAATCTATACACTTAGTAAAGAAGTCTCTGTCATTGGTCGTGTGACTGGTTGCACCAGAATCTATACACTTAGTAAAGAAGTCTCTGTCATTGGTCATGTGACTGGTTGCACCAGAATATATACACTTAGTAAAGAAGTCTCTGTCATTGGTCGTGTGACTGGTTGCACCAGAATATATACACTTAGTAAAGAAGTCTCTGTCATTGGTCGTGTGACTGGTTGCACCAGAATCTATACACTTAGTAAAGAAGTCTCTGTCATTGGTCGTGTGACTGGTTGCACCAGAATCTATACACTTAGTAAAGAAGTCTCTGTCGTTGGTCGTGTGACTGGTTGCACCAGAATATATACACTTAGTAAAGAAGTCTCTGTCATTGGTCGTGTGACTGGTTGCACCAGAATCTATACACTTAGTAAAGAAGTCTCTGTCATTGGTCGTGTGACTGGTTGCACCAGAATCTATACACTTAGTAAAGAAGTCTCTGTCATTGGTCGTGTGACTGGTTGCACCAGAATCTATACACTTAGTAAAGAAGTCTCTGTCGTTGGTCGTGTGACTGGTTGCACCAGAATATATACACTTAGTAAAGAAGTCTCTGTCATTGGTCATGTGACTGGTTGCACCAGAATCTATACACTTAGTAAAGAAGTCTCTGTCATTGGTCGTGTGACTGGTTGCACCAGAATATATACACTTAGTAAAGAAGTCTCTGTCATTGGTCGTGTGACTGGTTGCACCAGAATATATACACTTAGTAAAGAAGTCTCTGTCATTGGTCATGTGACTGGTTGCACCAGAATCTATACACTTAGTAAAGAAGTCTCTGTCGTTGGTCGTGTGACTGGTTGCACCAGAATATATACACTTAGTAAAGAAGTCTCTGTCATTGGTCGTGTGACTGGTTGCACCAGAATCTATACACTTAGTAAAGAAGTCTCTGTCATTGGTCATGTGACTGGTTGCACCAGAATCTATACACTTAGTAAAGAAGTCTCTGTCATTGGTCGTGTGACTGGTTGCACCAGAATCTATACACTTAGTAAAGAAGTCTCTGTCATTGGTCGTGTGACTGGTTGCACCAGAATATATACACTTAGTAAAGAAGTCTCTGTCATTGGTCATGTGACTGGTTGCACCAGAATCTATACACTTAGTAAAGAAGTCTCTGTCATTGGTCGTGTGACTGGTTGCACCAGAATCTATACACTTAGTAAAGAAGTCTCTGTCATTGGTCGTGTGACTGGTTGCACCAGAATATATACACTTAGTAAAGAAGTCTCTGTCATTGGTCGTGTGACTGGTTGCACCAGAATCTATACACTTAGTAAAGAAGTCTCTGTCATTGGTCATGTGACTGGTTGCACCAGAATCTATACACTTAGTAAAGAAGTCTCTGTCATTGGTCGTGTGACTGGTTGCACCAGAATCTATACACTTAGTAAAGAAGTCTCTGTCGTTGGTCGTGTGACTGGTTGCACCAGAATCTATACACTTAGTAAAGAAGTCTCTGTCGTTGGTCGTGTGACTGGTTGCACCAGAATCTATACACTTAGTAAAGAAGTCTCTGTCGTTGGTCGTGTGACTGGTTGCACCAGAATATATACACTTAGTAAAGAAGTCTCTGTCGTTGGTCGTGTGACTGGTTGCACCAGAATCTATACACTTAGTAAAGAAGTCTCTGTCATTGGTCATGTGACTGGTTGCACCAGAATCTATACACTTAGTAAAGAAGTCTCTGTCGTTGGTCGTGTGACTGGTTGCACCAGAATCTATACACTTAGTAAAGAAGTCTCTGTCGTTGGTCGTGTGACTGGTTGCACCAGAATATATACACTTAGTAAAGAAGTCTCTGTCGTTGGTCGTGTGACTGGTTGCACCAGAATATATACACTTAGTAAAGAAGTCTCTGTCGTTGGTCGTGTGACTGGTTGCACCAGAATCTATACACTTAGTAAAGAAGTCTCTGTCATTGGTCGTGTGACTGGTTGCACCAGAATATATACACTTAGTAAAGAAGTCTCTGTCATTGGTCGTGTGACTGGTTGCACCAGAATATATACACTTAGTAAAGAAGTCTCTGTCATTGGTCATGTGACTGGTTGCACCAGAATATATACACTTAGTAAAGAAGTCTCTGTCGTTGGTCGTGTGACTGGTTGCACCAGAATCTATACACTTAGTAAAGAAGTCTCTGTCATTGGTCGTGTGACTGGTTGCACCAGAATCTATACACTTAGTAAAGAAGTCTCTGTCATTGGTCGTGTGACTGGTTGCACCAGAATCTATACACTTAGTAAAGAAGTCTCTGTCATTGGTCATGTGACTGGTTGCACCAGAATCTATACACTTAGTAAAGAAGTCTCTGTCATTGGTCGTGTGACTGGTTGCACCAGAATATATACACTTAGTAAAGAAGTCTCTGTCATTGGTCGTGTGACTGGTTGCACCAGAATCTATACACTTAGTAAAGAAGTCTCTGTCATTGGTCATGTGACTGGTTGCACCAGAATATATACACTTAGTAAAGAAGTCTCTGTCGTTGGTCGTGTGACTGGTTGCACCAGAATATATACACTTAGTAAAGAAGTCTCTGTCATTGGTCGTGTGACTGGTTGCACCAGAATATATACACTTAGTAAAGAAGTCTCTGTCGTTGGTCGTGTGACTGGTTGCACCAGAATATATACACTTAGTAAAGAAGTCTCTGTCATTGGTCATGTGACTGGTTGCACCAGAATCTATACACTTAGTAAAGAAGTCTCTGTCATTGGTCATGTGACTGGTTGCACCAGAATATATACACTTAGTAAAGAAGTCTCTGTCGTTGGTCGTGTGACTGGTTGCACCAGAATCTATACACTTAGTAAAGAAGTCTCTGTCGTTGGTCATGTGACTGGTTGCACCAGAATCTATACACTTAGTAAAGAAGTCTCTGTCGTTGGTCGTGTGACTGGTTGCACCAGAATCTATACACTTAGTAAAGAAGTCTCTGTCGTTGGTCGTGTGACTGGTTGCACCAGAATCTATACACTTAGTAAAGAAGTCTCTGTCGTTGGTCGTGTGACTGGTTGCACCAGAATCTATACACTTAGTAAAGAAGTCTCTGTCATTGGTCGTGTGACTGGTTGCACCAGAATATATACACTTAGTAAAGAAGTCTCTGTCGTTGGTCGTGTGACTGGTTGCACCAGAATCTATACACTTAGTAAAGAAGTCTCTGTCATTGGTCGTGTGACTGGTTGCACCAGAATCTATACACTTAGTAAAGAAGTCTCTGTCATTGGTCATGTGACTGGTTGCACCAGAATCTATACACTTAGTAAAGAAGTCTCTGTCATTGGTCGTGTGACTGGTTGCACCAGAATCTATACACTTAGTAAAGAAGTCTCTGTCATTGGTCGTGTGACTGGTTGCACCAGAATATATACACTTAGTAAAGAAGTCTCTGTCGTTGGTCGTGTGACTGGTTGCACCAGAATCTATACACTTAGTAAAGAAGTCTCTGTCATTGGTCGTGTGACTGGTTGCACCAGAATCTATACACTTAGTAAAGAAGTCTCTGTCGTTGGTCGTGTGACTGGTTGCACCAGAATCTATACACTTAGTAAAGAAGTCTCTGTCGTTGGTCGTGTGACTGGTTGCACCAGAATCTATACACTTAGTAAAGAAGTCTCTGTCGTTGGTCGTGTGACTGGTTGCACCAGAATCTATACACTTAGTAAAGAAGTCTCTGTCATTGGTCGTGTGACTGGTTGCACCAGAATCTATACACTTAGTAAAGAAGTCTCTGTCATTGGTCGTGTGACTGGTTGCACCAGAATCTATACACTTAGTAAAGAAGTCTCTGTCATTGGTCATGTGACTGGTTGCACCAGAATCTATACACTTAGTAAAGAAGTCTCTGTCGTTGGTCATGTGACTGGTTGCACCAGAATCTATACACTTAGTAAAGAAGTCTCTGTCATTGGTCGTGTGACTGGTTGCACCAGAATCTATACACTTAGTAAAGAAGTCTCTGTCATTGGTCGTGTGACTGGTTGCACCAGAATATATACACTTAGTAAAGAAGTCTCTGTCATTGGTCATGTGACTGGTTGCACCAGAATATATACACTTAGTAAAGAAGTCTCTGTCATTGGTCGTGTGACTGGTTGCACCAGAATCTATACACTTAGTAAAGAAGTCTCTGTCATTGGTCGTGTGACTGGTTGCACCAGAATCTATACACTTAGTAAAGAAGTCTCTGTCATTGGTCGTGTGACTGGTTGCACCAGAATCTATACACTTAGTAAAGAAGTCTCTGTCGTTGGTCATGTGACTGGTTGCACCAGAATATATACACTTAGTAAAGAAGTCTCTGTCATTGGTCGTGTGACTGGTTGCACCAGAATCTATACACTTAGTAAAGAAGTCTCTGTCATTGGTCGTGTGACTGGTTGCACCAGAATCTATACACTTAGTAAAGAAGTCTCTGTCATTGGTCGTGTGACTGGTTGCACCAGAATCTATACACTTAGTAAAGAAGTCTCTGTCATTGGTCGTGTGACTGGTTGCACCAGAATCTATACACTTAGTAAAGAAGTCTCTGTCATTGGTCGTGTGACTGGTTGCACCAGAATCTATACACTTAGTAAAGAAGTCTCTGTCATTGGTCGTGTGACTGGTTGCACCAGAATCTATACACTTAGTAAAGAAGTCTCTGTCATTGGTCGTGTGACTGGTTGCACCAGAATATATACACTTAGTAAAGAAGTCTCTGTCATTGGTCGTGTGACTGGTTGCACCAGAATCTATACACTTAGTAAAGAAGTCTCTGTCATTGGTCGTGTGACTGGTTGCACCAGAATATATACACTTAGTAAAGAAGTCTCTGTCGTTGGTCGTGTGACTGGTTGCACCAGAATCTATACACTTAGTAAAGAAGTCTCTGTCATTGGTCGTGTGACTGGTTGCACCAGAATCTATACACTTAGTAAAGAAGTCTCTGTCATTGGTCATGTGACTGGTTGCACCAGAATATATACACTTAGTAAAGAAGTCTCTGTCATTGGTCATGTGACTGGTTGCACCAGAATCTATACACTTAGTAAAGAAGTCTCTGTCATTGGTCGTGTGACTGGTTGCACCAGAATCTATACACTTAGTAAAGAAGTCTCTGTCGTTGGTCATGTGACTGGTTGCACCAGAATATATACACTTAGTAAAGAAGTCTCTGTCATTGGTCATGTGACTGGTTGCACCAGAATCTATACACTTAGTAAAGAAGTCTCTGTCATTGGTCGTGTGACTGGTTGCACCAGAATCTATACACTTAGTAAAGAAGTCTCTGTCATTGGTCGTGTGACTGGTTGCACCAGAATCTATACACTTAGTAAAGAAGTCTCTGTCATTGGTCGTGTGACTGGTTGCACCAGAATATATACACTTAGTAAAGAAGTCTCTGTCATTGGTCGTGTGACTGGTTGCACCAGAATCTATACACTTAGTAAAGAAGTCTCTGTCGTTGGTCGTGTGACTGGTTGCACCAGAATCTATACACTTAGTAAAGAAGTCTCTGTCATTGGTCATGTGACTGGTTGCACCAGAATCTATACACTTAGTAAAGAAGTCTCTGTCGTTGGTCGTGTGACTGGTTGCACCAGAATATATACACTTAGTAAAGAAGTCTCTGTCATTGGTCGTGTGACTGGTTGCACCAGAATCTATACACTTAGTAAAGAAGTCTCTGTCATTGGTCGTGTGACTGGTTGCACCAGAATCTATACACTTAGTAAAGAAGTCTCTGTCATTGGTCGTGTGACTGGTTGCACCAGAATCTATACACTTAGTAAAGAAGTCTCTGTCATTGGTCGTGTGACTGGTTGCACCAGAATCTATACACTTAGTAAAGAAGTCTCTGTCATTGGTCATGTGACTGGTTGCACCAGAATCTATACACTTAGTAAAGAAGTCTCTGTCATTGGTCGTGTGACTGGTTGCACCAGAATATATACACTTAGTAAAGAAGTCTCTGTCATTGGTCGTGTGACTGGTTGCACCAGAATCTATACACTTAGTAAAGAAGTCTCTGTCATTGGTCATGTGACTGGTTGCACCAGAATATATACACTTAGTAAAGAAGTCTCTGTCATTGGTCGTGTGACTGGTTGCACCAGAATATATACACTTAGTAAAGAAGTCTCTGTCATTGGTCGTGTGACTGGTTGCACCAGAATCTATACACTTAGTAAAGAAGTCTCTGTCATTGGTCGTGTGACTGGTTGCACCAGAATATATACACTTAGTAAAGAAGTCTCTGTCATTGGTCGTGTGACTGGTTGCACCAGAATCTATACACTTAGTAAAGAAGTCTCTGTCATTGGTCGTGTGACTGGTTGCACCAGAATCTATACACTTAGTAAAGAAGTCTCTGTCGTTGGTCGTGTGACTGGTTGCACCAGAATCTATACACTTAGTAAAGAAGTCTCTGTCATTGGTCATGTGACTGGTTGCACCAGAATATATACACTTAGTAAAGAAGTCTCTGTCATTGGTCGTGTGACTGGTTGCACCAGAATCTATACACTTAGTAAAGAAGTCTCTGTCATTGGTCATGTGACTGGTTGCACCAGAATCTATACACTTAGTAAAGAAGTCTCTGTCATTGGTCATGTGACTGGTTGCACCAGAATATATACACTTAGTAAAGAAGTCTCTGTCGTTGGTCGTGTGACTGGTTGCACCAGAATATATACACTTAGTAAAGAAGTCTCTGTCATTGGTCGTGTGACTGGTTGCACCAGAATATATACACTTAGTAAAGAAGTCTCTGTCATTGGTCGTGTGACTGGTTGCACCAGAATCTATACACTTAGTAAAGAAGTCTCTGTCATTGGTCGTGTGACTGGTTGCACCAGAATCTATACACTTAGTAAAGAAGTCTCTGTCATTGGTCGTGTGACTGGTTGCACCAGAATATATACACTTAGTAAAGAAGTCTCTGTCATTGGTCATGTGACTGGTTGCACCAGAATCTATACACTTAGTAAAGAAGTCTCTGTCGTTGGTCATGTGACTGGTTGCACCAGAATCTATACACTTAGTAAAGAAGTCTCTGTCATTGGTCGTGTGACTGGTTGCACCAGAATCTATACACTTAGTAAAGAAGTCTCTGTCATTGGTCGTGTGACTGGTTGCACCAGAATCTATACACTTAGTAAAGAAGTCTCTGTCATTGGTCGTGTGACTGGTTGCACCAGAATCTATACACTTAGTAAAGAAGTCTCTGTCATTGGTCGTGTGACTGGTTGCACCAGAATATATACACTTAGTAAAGAAGTCTCTGTCGTTGGTCGTGTGACTGGTTGCACCAGAATATATACACTTAGTAAAGAAGTCTCTGTCATTGGTCGTGTGACTGGTTGCACCAGAATCTATACACTTAGTAAAGAAGTCTCTGTCATTGGTCGTGTGACTGGTTGCACCAGAATCTATACACTTAGTAAAGAAGTCTCTGTCATTGGTCGTGTGACTGGTTGCACCAGAATATATACACTTAGTAAAGAAGTCTCTGTCATTGGTCGTGTGACTGGTTGCACCAGAATATATACACTTAGTAAAGAAGTCTCTGTCATTGGTCGTGTGACTGGTTGCACCAGAATCTATACACTTAGTAAAGAAGTCTCTGTCGTTGGTCGTGTGACTGGTTGCACCAGAATCTATACACTTAGTAAAGAAGTCTCTGTCATTGGTCGTGTGACTGGTTGCACCAGAATATATACACTTAGTAAAGAAGTCTCTGTCGTTGGTCGTGTGACTGGTTGCACCAGAATCTATACACTTAGTAAAGAAGTCTCTGTCGTTGGTCGTGTGACTGGTTGCACCAGAATCTATACACTTAGTAAAGAAGTCTCTGTCATTGGTCGTGTGACTGGTTGCACCAGAATCTATACACTTAGTAAAGAAGTCTCTGTCATTGGTCGTGTGACTGGTTGCACCAGAATCTATACACTTAGTAAAGAAGTCTCTGTCATTGGTCATGTGACTGGTTGCACCAGAATCTATACACTTAGTAAAGAAGTCTCTGTCATTGGTCGTGTGACTGGTTGCACCAGAATCTATACACTTAGTAAAGAAGTCTCTGTCGTTGGTCGTGTGACTGGTTGCACCAGAATCTATACACTTAGTAAAGAAGTCTCTGTCATTGGTCGTGTGAGTGGTTGCACCAGAATCTATACACTTAGTAAAGAAGTCTCTGTCGTTGGTCGTGTGACTGGTTGCACCAGAATCTATACACTTAGTAAAGAAGTCTCTGTCATTGGTCGTGTGACTGGTTGCACCAGAATCTATACACTTAGTAAAGAAGTCTCTGTCATTGGTCGTGTGACTGGTTGCACCAGAATCTATACACTTAGTAAAGAAGTCTCTGTCATTGGTCGTGTGACTGGTTGCACCAGAATCTATACACTTAGTAAAGAAGTCTCTGTCATTGGTCGTGTGACTGGTTGCACCAGAATATATACACTTAGTAAAGAAGTCTCTGTCATTGGTCGTGTGACTGGTTGCACCAGAATCTATACACTTAGTAAAGAAGTCTCTGTCATTGGTCATGTGACTGGTTGCACCAGAATCTATACACTTAGTAAAGAAGTCTCTGTCATTGGTCGTGTGACTGGTTGCACCAGAATATATACACTTAGTAAAGAAGTCTCTGTCATTGGTCGTGTGACTGGTTGCACCAGAATCTATACACTTAGTAAAGAAGTCTCTGTCATTGGTCATGTGACTGGTTGCACCAGAATCTATACACTTAGTAAAGAAGTCTCTGTCGTTGGTCATGTGACTGGTTGCACCAGAATCTATACACTTAGTAAAGAAGTCTCTGTCATTGGTCGTGTGACTGGTTGCACCAGAATATATACACTTAGTAAAGAAGTCTCTGTCATTGGTCGTGTGACTGGTTGCACCAGAATATATACACTTAGTAAAGAAGTCTCTGTCATTGGTCGTGTGACTGGTTGCACCAGAATCTATACACTTAGTAAAGAAGTCTCTGTCATTGGTCGTGTGACTGGTTGCACCAGAATCTATACACTTAGTAAAGAAGTCTCTGTCATTGGTCATGTGACTGGTTGCACCAGAATATATACACTTAGTAAAGAAGTCTCTGTCATTGGTCATGTGACTGGTTGCACCAGAATCTATACACTTAGTAAAGAAGTCTCTGTCATTGGTCGTGTGACTGGTTGCACCAGAATCTATACACTTAGTAAAGAAGTCTCTGTCATTGGTCATGTGACTGGTTGCACCAGAATCTATACACTTAGTAAAGAAGTCTCTGTCATTGGTCATGTGACTGGTTGCACCAGAATATATACACTTAGTAAAGAAGTCTCTGTCATTGGTCATGTGACTGGTTGCACCAGAATCTATACACTTAGTAAAGAAGTCTCTGTCATTGGTCATGTGACTGGTTGCACCAGAATCTATACACTTAGTAAAGAAGTCTCTGTCATTGGTCGTGTGACTGGTTGCACCAGAATCTATACACTTAGTAAAGAAGTCTCTGTCATTGGTCGTGTGACTGGTTGCACCAGAATCTATACACTTAGTAAAGAAGTCTCTGTCATTGGTCGTGTGACTGGTTGCACCAGAATCTATACACTTAGTAAAGAAGTCTCTGTCATTGGTCGTGTGACTGGTTGCACCAGAATATATACACTTAGTAAAGAAGTCTCTGTCATTGGTCGTGTGACTGGTTGCACCAGAATATATACACTTAGTAAAGAAGTCTCTGTCATTGGTCGTGTGACTGGTTGCACCAGAATCTATACACTTAGTAAAGAAGTCTCTGTCATTGGTCGTGTGACTGGTTGCACCAGAATCTATACACTTAGTAAAGAAGTCTCTGTCATTGGTCATGTGACTGGTTGCACCAGAATATATACACTTAGTAAAGAAGTCTCTGTCATTGGTCATGTGACTGGTTGCACCAGAATCTATACACTTAGTAAAGAAGTCTCTGTCATTGGTCGTGTGACTGGTTGCACCAGAATATATACACTTAGTAAAGAAGTCTCTGTCATTGGTCGTGTGACTGGTTGCACCAGAATCTATACACTTAGTAAAGAAGTCTCTGTCATTGGTCGTGTGACTGGTTGCACCAGAATATATACACTTAGTAAAGAAGTCTCTGTCATTGGTCGTGTGACTGGTTGCACCAGAATCTATACACTTAGTAAAGAAGTCTCTGTCGTTGGTCATGTGACTGGTTGCACCAGAATATATACACTTAGTAAAGAAGTCTCTGTCGTTGGTCGTGTGACTGGTTGCACCAGAATCTATACACTTAGTAAAGAAGTCTCTGTCATTGGTCATGTGACTGGTTGCACCAGAATATATACACTTAGTAAAGAAGTCTCTGTCATTGGTCATGTGACTGGTTGCACCAGAATCTATACACTTAGTAAAGAAGTCTCTGTCATTGGTCATGTGACTGGTTGCACCAGAATATATACACTTAGTAAAGAAGTCTCTGTCATTGGTCATGTGACTGGTTGCACCAGAATATATACACTTAGTAAAGAAGTCTCTGTCATTGGTCGTGTGACTGGTTGCACCAGAATCTATACACTTAGTAAAGAAGTCTCTGTCATTGGTCATGTGACTGGTTGCACCAGAATATATACACTTAGTAAAGAAGTCTCTGTCATTGGTCGTGTGACTGGTTGCACCAGAATCTATACACTTAGTAAAGAAGTCTCTGTCATTGGTCGTGTGACTGGTTGCACCAGAATATATACACTTAGTAAAGAAGTCTCTGTCATTGGTCGTGTGACTGGTTGCACCAGAATCTATACACTTAGTAAAGAAGTCTCTGTCGTTGGTCGTGTGACTGGTTGCACCAGAATATATACACTTAGTAAAGAAGTCTCTGTCGTTGGTCGTGTGACTGGTTGCACCAGAATATATACACTTAGTAAAGAAGTCTCTGTCATTGGTCGTGTGACTGGTTGCACCAGAATCTATACACTTAGTAAAGAAGTCTCTGTCGTTGGTCATGTGACTGGTTGCACCAGAATCTATACACTTAGTAAAGAAGTCTCTGTCATTGGTCGTGTGACTGGTTGCACCAGAATCTATACACTTAGTAAAGAAGTCTCTGTCATTGGTCGTGTGACTGGTTGCACCAGAATATATACACTTAGTAAAGAAGTCTCTGTCGTTGGTCGTGTGACTGGTTGCACCAGAATATATACACTTAGTAAAGAAGTCTCTGTCGTTGGTCGTGTGACTGGTTGCACCAGAATATATACACTTAGTAAAGAAGTCTCTGTCGTTGGTCGTGTGACTGGTTGCACCAGAATATATACACTTAGTAAAGAAGTCTCTGTCGTTGGTCGTGTGACTGGTTGCACCAGAATATATACACTTAGTAAAGAAGTCTCTGTCGTTGGTCGTGTGACTGGTTGCACCAGAATATATACACTTAGTAAAGAAGTCTCTGTCGTTGGTCGTGTGACTGGTTGCACCAGAATATATACACTTAGTAAAGAAGTCTCTGTCGTTGGTCATGTGACTGGTTGCACCAGAATCTATACACTTAGTAAAGAAGTCTCTGTCATTGGTCGTGTGACTGGTTGCACCAGAATCTATACACTTAGTAAAGAAGTCTCTGTCATTGGTCGTGTGACTGGTTGCACCAGAATCTATACACTTAGTAAAGAAGTCTCTGTCATTGGTCGTGTGACTGGTTGCACCAGAATCTATACACTTAGTAAAGAAGTCTCTGTCATTGGTCATGTGACTGGTTGCACCAGAATATATACACTTAGTAAAGAAGTCTCTGTCATTGGTCGTGTGACTGGTTGCACCAGAATATATACACTTAGTAAAGAAGTCTCTGTCGTTGGTCGTGTGACTGGTTGCACCAGAATCTATACACTTAGTAAAGAAGTCTCTGTCATTGGTCGTGTGACTGGTTGCACCAGAATCTATACACTTAGTAAAGAAGTCTCTGTCATTGGTCGTGTGACTGGTTGCACCAGAATATATACACTTAGTAAAGAAGTCTCTGTCATTGGTCGTGTGACTGGTTGCACCAGAATCTATACACTTAGTAAAGAAGTCTCTGTCGTTGGTCGTGTGACTGGTTGCACCAGAATCTATACACTTAGTAAAGAAGTCTCTGTCATTGGTCATGTGACTGGTTGCACCAGAATCTATACACTTAGTAAAGAAGTCTCTGTCGTTGGTCGTGTGACTGGTTGCACCAGAATCTATACACTTAGTAAAGAAGTCTCTGTCGTTGGTCGTGTGACTGGTTGCACCAGAATCTATACACTTAGTAAAGAAGTCTCTGTCGTTGGTCGTGTGACTGGTTGCACCAGAATCTATACACTTAGTAAAGAAGTCTCTGTCATTGGTCGTGTGACTGGTTGCACCAGAATCTATACACTTAGTAAAGAAGTCTCTGTCATTGGTCATGTGACTGGTTGCACCAGAATCTATACACTTAGTAAAGAAGTCTCTGTCATTGGTCATGTGACTGGTTGCACCAGAATCTATACACTTAGTAAAGAAGTCTCTGTCATTGGTCGTGTGACTGGTTGCACCAGAATATATACACTTAGTAAAGAAGTCTCTGTCGTTGGTCGTGTGACTGGTTGCACCAGAATCTATACACTTAGTAAAGAAGTCTCTGTCATTGGTCATGTGACTGGTTGCACCAGAATCTATACACTTAGTAAAGAAGTCTCTGTCGTTGGTCGTGTGACTGGTTGCACCAGAATCTATACACTTAGTAAAGAAGTCTCTGTCGTTGGTCGTGTGACTGGTTGCACCAGAATCTATACACTTAGTAAAGAAGTCTCTGTCATTGGTCGTGTGACTGGTTGCACCAGAATATATACACTTAGTAAAGAAGTCTCTGTCATTGGTCGTGTGACTGGTTGCACCAGAATCTATACACTTAGTAAAGAAGTCTCTGTCATTGGTCATGTGACTGGTTGCACCAGAATCTATACACTTAGTAAAGAAGTCTCTGTCATTGGTCATGTGACTGGTTGCACCAGAATCTATACACTTAGTAAAGAAGTCTCTGTCATTGGTCGTGTGACTGGTTGCACCAGAATATATACACTTAGTAAAGAAGTCTCTGTCATTGGTCATGTGACTGGTTGCACCAGAATCTATACACTTAGTAAAGAAGTCTCTGTCGTTGGTCATGTGACTGGTTGCACCAGAATCTATACACTTAGTAAAGAAGTCTCTGTCGTTGGTCGTGTGACTGGTTGCACCAGAATCTATACACTTAGTAAAGAAGTCTCTGTCGTTGGTCGTGTGACTGGTTGCACCAGAATCTATACACTTAGTAAAGAAGTCTCTGTCATTGGTCATGTGACTGGTTGCACCAGAATCTATACACCGCGCATGCTTTGATTTAAATGCATTGCCTGATGTGAATGCAGCCTCAGTATTTACAGGATCATTATTTTCAGATACAGCGCTCTTAACTCTTTGTTGACTGTTTTGCTTCTTCAGCTGATTCATTTTAGCTTTCCAGACTCTGCATTCAGCTTTTAAATGACCTGGCTTCTTGCATTCACGTGTTTCTTTAGGGTGGGTTCTGCTGGTGGGCACACCCTGTGTTTGTAAAGCAGTTTCCTTGTTGCATATCTTGCTGCTCACACTTTCTGCCGTTCTCTTATATTCATCTATAAGCTTTCCTCTGACGTACTGCAATGTAAGCTCATCATCTGGGCGGTGCAGTTACAAGCAAGTCGTAGCTTTCTGGGAGACCACTAAGTAGTAGTGCTGCTACATGGAAGTCCTTCATATCTTCCCCAATGCCCCGCAGGCGCTCTACGGTCTCTAGAGTGTTTCTAATGTAGTCCTGCATGCAGGGCCGGATTATAGGCGGGGCAGGCGGGGCTGGAGCCCAGGGGCCCCCACCAACCTTAATCTGGCCCTGCCTGCATGTCCTGGTCATTGTGCAGCTTACACTGATACAGCTTTCTCATTAGATAGAGTGTATTACTTAGATTTATCCTCTCTTGTACTTTCTGCAGCTGCTCCCACGTTTCCTTTGCAGATTCACACTTACACACATGCACAGTCTGATCATCCTCTATGCTGAGTGATATGGTGCTCTGTGCTTTCTGATCCATCTCTAGCCATTCCTGTGGTACTGGGTCAGGCTTAGGCTCCTGAGTGTATTTCCACGTACCTTCTCTTATCAGCAGCATATTCACCTTGAATTTCCAGGATTGGTAGTTCTGGTTATTCAGGCTTGGCACTGTAAACTTTGCTGAGTTGCTGCTGGAGGCCATCTTTACTTTTTCTCAGTTCGCTGTTGTCTTTCTATCTCTGTGCTCTGGAGGTCTGGGACTGCTTTGACTCTGGGCCCATAACCTGTTAGCAGCAGGTTAATCAGCGTGATGTCCACAGCGAGCAACAGAGAATGTTCATTTATTGAGAATTAAGAACATCCAGCTTACAACATGAGAATAGGATCAGTCTGGTTTCTGGGAGAGAAATCTGCTGTGACCTTCAGCTTCCAGCTCCACACTAGAATACACACTGGGAGAGGGAGAGAGATCTGCTGTGACCTTCAGCTTCCAGCTCCACATTAGAATAGAATACACACTGGGAGAGGGAGAGGGAGATCTGCTGTGACCTTCAGCTTCCAGCTCCACACTAGAATACACACTGGGAGAGGGAGAGAGATCTGCTGTGACCTTCAGCTTCCAGCTCCACACTAGAATACACACACTGGGAGAGGGAGAGAGATCTGCTGTGACCTTCAGCTTCCAGCTCCACACTAGAATACACACTGGGAGAGGGAGAGGGAGATCTGCTGTGACCTTCAGCTTCCAGCTCCACACTAGAATACACACTGGGAGAGGGAGAGGGAGATCTGCTGTGACCTTCAGCTTCCAGCTCCACACTAGAATACACACACTGGGAGAGGGAGAGAGATCTGCTGTGACCTTCAGCTTCCAGCTCCACACTAGAATACACACTGGGAGAAGGAGGAACATCCTGTCTGTGAATGAGGACCCTTTTTTTTTTAACTTTGTTAACATCTGAACAATATGCATGCAGACATAAAATCACATCATATTAAACAAACAATAGTTGTTGCAATACATACAGATCAATATGCATTAGGCCAACAAGACACAATTTAAAGAGACAACACTTTGATGATAACAACACACTGAAGTGCCAATAATTAGACTCTAAATAGATCGTCTCCATAATCAATCATGTCTATGGGAGCTTGTGGAAATAGAGTCACATCAGGCTATCATACAAGCGCATCTCAATAAATTATATTATCATCAGAAAGTGGATTTATTTCAGTAATTCAATACAAAAAGGGAAACGCATATATTATATAGAGTCATTACACACAGAGGGATGTATTCCTATATATTATATAAAGTCATTACACACAGAGGGATCTATTCCTATATGTTATATAGTCATTACACACAGAGGGATCTATTCCTATATGTTATATAGTCATTACACACAGAGGGATCTATTCCTATATGTTATATAGAGTCATTACACACAGAGGGATCTATTCCTATATGTTATATAGTCATTACACACAGAGGGATCTATTCCTATATATTATATAAAGTCATTACACACAGAGGGATCTATTCCTATATATTATATAAAGTCATTACACACAGAGGGATCTATTCCTATATATTATATAGAGTCATTACACAAATAGGGATCTATTCCTATATATTATATAGAGTCATTAAACACAGAGGGATCTATTCCTATATATTATATAGTCATTACACACAGAGGGATCTATTCCTATATGTTATATAGAGTCATTACACACAGAGGGATCTATTCCTATCTATTATATAAAGTCATTACACACAGAGGGATCTATTCCTATATGTTATATAGAGTCATTACACACAGAGGGATCTATTCCTATATATTATATAGTCATTACACACAGAGGGATCTATTCTTATATATTATATAGTCATTACACACAGAGGGATCTATTCCTATATATTATATAGCCATTACACACAGAGGGATCTATTCCTATATATTATATAGAGTCATTACACACAGAGGGATCTATTCCTATATATTATATAGAGTCATTACACACAGAGGGATCTATTCCTATATGTTATATAGTCATTACACACAGAGGGATCTATTCCTATATGTTATATAGTCATTACACACAGAGGGATCTATTCCTATATGTTATATAGAGTCATTACACACAGAGGGATCTATTCCTATATATTATATAGTCATTACACACAGAGGGATCTATTCCAATATGTTATATAGAGTCATTACACACAGAGGGATCTATTCCTATATATTATATAAAGTCATTGCACACAGAGAGATCTATTCCTATATATTCTATAGAGTCATTACACAAATAGGGATCTATTCCTATATATTATATAGAGTCATTAAACACAGAGGGATCTATTCCTATATATTATATAAAGTCATTACACACAGAGGGATCTATTCCTATATGTTATATAGTCATTACACACAGAGGGATCTATTCCTATATATTATATAGTCATTACACACAGAGGGATCTATTCCTATATATTATATAGAGTCATTACACACAGAGGGATCTATTCCTCTATATTATATAGTCATTACACACAGAAGGATCTATTCCTATATATTATATAGAGTCATTACACACAGAGGGATCTATTCCTATATATTATATAGAGTAATTACACAAAGAGGGATCTATTCCTATATATTATATAGAGTCATTACACACAGAGGGATCTATTCCTATATATTATATAGTCATTACACACAGAGGGATCTATTCCTATATGTTATATAGTCATTACACACAGAGGGATCTATTCCTATATATTATATAAAGTCATTACACACAGAGGGATCTATTCCTATATATTATATAGTCATTACACACAGAGGGATCTATTCCTATATGTTATATAGAGTCATTACACACAGAGGGATCTATTCCTATATATTATGTAAAGTCATTACACACAGAGGGATCTATTCCTATATGTTATATAGAGTCATTACACACAGAGGGATCTATTCCTATATATTATATAGTCATTACACACAGAGGGATCTATTCTTATATATTATATAGTCATTACACACAGAGGGATCTATTCCTATATATTATATAGCCATTACACACAGAGGGATCTATTCCTATATATTATATAGAGTCATTACACACAGAGGGATCTATTCCTATATATTATATAGAGTCATTACACACAGAGGGATCTATTCCTATATATTATATAGAGGAATTACACAAAGAGGGATCTATTCCTATATATTATATAGTCATTACACACAGAGGGATCTATTCCTATATATTATATAGAGTAATTACACAAAGAGGGATCTATTCCTATATATTATATAGTCATTACACACAGAGGGATCTATTCCTATATATTATATAGAGTAATTACACAAAGAGGGATCTATTCCTATATATTATATAGTCATTACACACAGAGGGATCTATTCCTATATATTATATAGTCATTACACACAGAGGGATCTATTCCTATATATTATATAGTCATTACACACAGAGGGATCTATTCCTATATGTTATATAGTCATTACACACAGAGGGATCTATTCCTATATGTTATATAGTCATTACACACAGAGGGATCTATTCCTATATATTATATAAAGTCATTACACACAGAGGGATCTATTCCTATATATTATATAAAGTCATTACACACAGAGGGATCTATTCCTATATGTTATATAGAGTCATTACACACAGAGGGATCTATTCCTATATATTATATAAAGTCATTACACACAGAGGGATCTATTCCTATATGTTATATAGAGTCATTACACACAGAGGGATCTATTCCTATATATTATATAGTCATTACACACAGAGGGATCTATTCCTATATATTATATAGTCATTACACACAGAGGGATCTATTCCTATATATTATATAGAGTCATTACACACAGAGGGATCTATTCCTATATATTATATAGAGGAATTACACAAAGAGGGATCTATTCCTATATATTATATAGTCATTACACACAGAGGGATCTATTCCTATATATTATATAGAGTAATTACACAAAGAGGGATCCATTCCTATATATTATATAGAGTCATTACACACAGAGGGATCTATTCCTATATATTATATAGAGTAATTACACAAAGAGGGATCTAGTCCTATATGTTATATAGTCATTACACACAGAGGGATCTATTCCTATATGTTATATAGTCATTACACACAGAGGGATCTATTCCTATATGTTATATAGTCATTACACACAGAGGGATCTATTCCTATATGTTATATAGAGTCATTACACACAGAGGGATCTATTCCTATATGTTATATAGAGTCATTACACACAGAGGGATCTATTCCTATATATTATATAGTCATTACACACAGAGGGATCTATTCCTATATATTATATAGTCATTACACACAGAGGGATCTATTCCTATATATTATATAGAGTCATTACACACAGAGGGATCTATTCCTATTGTGAGGTAGCACGGTCGGCTGCGCAGCAGAAGACACGGGATCCAGGCACCAAGGGTCACAGCACACGGTTTAATGTCCAAAAAGTCCACAACAATATACATGTGCCTCTCCAGCAGAGAACTCAGGGAGTTCTGTTCACTCCCTCACACCCGGCACACCTGCCCTTGTTCCTATTTCCATTTAACCCTTCCTTCAGCCTGTAGGGAAACAGCATTAACCCTAGAGTGGATTTACTTTCTATCATGGAGTGAGCACAACCGGGGCGAGACATACCGGCCGTCATAGATAACCCCGGTCACAGTCTCACATACCCCCCCCCTCAGTTCAAGCGTGCGGGGTTGAACTCCCGCCATCAAACACGGGCCGCGGGACAAGGCATCGGCGTTGCCCTGCAACCCACCGGCCCTATGTTCAACCGTTAACCGGAAGTTCTGCAGAGAAAGGAACCACCGGGTAACCCGGGCATTCCGTTCCTTGGCGGACCTCATCCAGACCAGTGGAGAGTGATCCGTCACCAAGCGAAACTGCCGTCCCAGCAGGTAATAGCGTAGGGACTCCAAGGCCCACTTGATCGCCAGGCACTCCTTCTCCACTACGCTATAATTCCGCTCGGGAGGGGTGAGCTTCCTACTTAAGAAGGTGACGGGGTGTTCCTCCCCCTGAACCACCTGAGACAGCACTGCCCCCAGGCCGACCTCTGAGGCGTCAGTCTGTACTATGAACTCCTTCCGGAAATCAGGGTGTACAAGAACGGGCTGTCCGCACAGGACCCCCTTCAGGGCCCGGAAGGAGTCCTCGGCCTGCGGAGTCCAGCGCACCATGACGGACTTCTTGCCTTTGAGAAGGTCCGTCAAGGGGGCTGATAGTCCCGCAAAATCCTTTACAAACCTCCTGTAGTACCCCACGATACCCAGGAAGGCCCTAACCTGCTTCGTGGTCAGGGGTCTAGGCCACTTCTGGATCGCCTCAACCTTGTTAATTTGGGGCTTAATCACTCCTTGGCCTATCACGTAGCCCAAGTAACGGGCTTCCGTGAGTCCCAACGCACATTTCTTGGGATTGGCTGTCAATCCGGCTGTTCGAAGCGCGTCCACCACCGCTTGTACCTGTTCCAAGTGGGTCTGCCAATCGGAGCTGTAAATAATGATGTCATCAAGGTACGCTGATACATACGCCTGGTGGGGTTCCAGCACTAAGTCCATCAACCTCAGGAACGTGGCCGGAGCGCCATGCAACCCAAAAGGCAAGACAACATAGTGGAAGAGACCCTCCGGCGTAACAAAAGCGGTTTTCTCCTTGGCGGACTCCGTTAGTGGCACCTGCCAGTACCCCTTGGTCAGGTCGAGCGTGGTAAAATATCGCGCCTGTCCCAGCCTATCAATCAGCTCATCCACCCTGGGCACGGGGTAGAGATCGAACTTGGATATTTCGTTCAATCTCCTAAAGTCATTGCAGAACCTTAAGGAGCCATCGGGTTTTGGTATTAGGACAATGGGACTAGCCCATTCACTCCGGGATTTCTCGATGACCCCCAGGCGTAACATTGTCTTTACTTCCTCCGATATGGCTTGTCGTCGAGCCTCCGGTACTCGGTATGACTTCAGGCGTACCTTCAGGTGAGGCTCGGTGACAATGTCATGTCGTATCAGACTGGTCCTACCGGGCAGCTCGGAGAAGACATCGGGGTTCTGCTGAACCAACCGTCTGGCCTCTCGCCTCTGAGTCTTGGTGAGGGCTTCTCCAATCCTTACTTCCGGTTCGTCCTCTCCGGAGGTCGCTGGAGCCGGAGGTGAACGACCCGAAGAGGAGGGAGATGGGGAAAAAACAGCCATCAGGCTTTCCCGTTCCTGCCAAGGTTTTAATAGGTTGACATGGTATATTTGTTCAGGTTTCCGCCTACCGGGCTGCAATACTTTATAGTTAACCACCCCGACTCTTTCCTTTATCTCGTAGGGGCCTTGCCACTGAGCCGGGAATTTACTCTCCGCCGTGGGGATTAATACCAACACCCGATCCCCGGGTTTAAAGGTCCGCATGGTGGCTTGTCTATTGTAGCGGCCGCTTTGCGCGGCCTGAGCCTCCTGTAAATGCTCCTTCACAATTGGCATGACCGCGCTTATGCGGTTCTGCATACCCAAAATGTGTTCAATCACACTTTTATGGGGGGTGGGCTCTTGTTCCCATGTTTCCTTTGCCAGGTCCAACAATCCCCGGGGATGTCGCCCGTATAACAACTCAAAAGGCGAAAACCCCGTGGATGCCTGTGGCACCTCTCGTATGGCAAACATCAAATAGGGAAGCATCATATCCCAGTCTTTCCCGTCTTTGGAAATCACCCTTTTGAGCATGGTTTTCAGGGTTTTATTGAAACGCTCGACTAAACCGTCCGTTTGAGGATCATACACAGACGTACGCAACTGCTTGATCTGGAGTAGCCGGCATAGCTCTTTGGTCACTTTAGACATGAATGGGGTCCCCTGATCCGTAAGGATCTCCTTGGGCAACCCCACCCGGCAGAACACAGCAAACAACTCCCGAGCAATAAGCTTTACTGCAGTATGTCTGAGAGGTATCGCCTCGGGATACCGGGTGGCATAGTCAACGATCACTAGGATGTGTTGGTGCCCTCGAGCGGACTTTACGAGGGGCCCCACCAGATCCATCCCTATCCGTTCAAAAGGGACTTCTATAATGGGTAACGGTACCAACGGACTGCGAAAATGGGTCAGGGGTGCGGTAAGCTGACACTCCGGGCAGGTTTCGCAGAACCGTTTTACCTCCCCAAAAACCCCGGGCCAATAGAACCTTTGCAATATTCGCTCCTGCGTTTTCTTGACCCCTAGGTGGCCACTCATCAGGTGTTTATGAGCCAAGTCGAGGACCCGCCGGCGATACGGCTGGGGCACCACCAACTGCTCTACCCCCACGCCCCGTATTTCATCTACCCGGTAGAGTAAATCTTGCTTAAGAGCGAAATGGGGGTACCTTACCTGGGCACCGGGCAGCTGTGCCACCCCGTCAACTACTGTCACCCGACTCCGGGCATGTATTAACGTAGGGTCCTGGAGTTGGGCTGTCCCAAACGTATCCGGGGACGCCTCCAACTCCGGGATGGGCTCGACCATTTCAGCCTCTCCTGCCAATACCTCTAGGGGTGACCTATCGGGTTCACACTCTGTCCCTATCATGGTGACCCCTACGGCAGGCGTCCCGGATTCAGGATTGTAGGGCTCAGGTCCCGGACTGACCAATATCTGAGGGGACTTAGGGGGTCCCCTCCATAAAGTCCAAAAATAGGGCAGATCCCTTCCTAGGATCACGTCATAAGGAAGAGTGTTAAGAAGTCCCACCTCATGTTGCACCTGACCGCAAGGTGCTGTGATGGTGACAATCCCCGTGGGATAGTCTCGGCGGTCCCCATGTATGCAAACCACCCCCACGGTACGTCCTGTGGCCTTTACTTTAGCCCTCAAGGTGGATCGCACAAGGGTCACTAAGCTCCCGGAATCCAACAATCCTGTAACCGGACATCCATTCACCTGTATTTGGCACAAGTGGGGCTCCGTCTTTGGGGAGACCAGGTCAGCGGTACACACCACCTGAGCATACATTGAACCCCGCCGGGTAACCCCACAATCCATGGGCTCCGTGGTGAGTGGACACTGGGCTTCCATATGTCCCACCCGCTGGCACCGCCAACATCTAATGGGGACGGAAACCCCCTTGACGGGTTGTCGTTTAGGGTACAGAACCTTCCGGACCTCAGGAATGGCGGGCGCGGCCTCTGACGGGACGGTAGGGGATTCCTGCACCGTTGTCAGCGGTGGGTCCTTGGCCCTAGGCTTGGAGGGGCCGGACCGACGGGCGGTACGCAAAGTCTCAGTGTCCCATATCAAGTCCTGCGTAGCCACATGCCGCTCTACCAGGGACACTAATTGGTCCAGGGTACTCGGGTCACCCTGTCCTACCCACCGTTGAACGGTGACGGGTAAAGTGCGCACAAAACGATCCACTACTACCCTTTCCACCATTTGCGCCGGGCTCAGAGTGTCAGGCTGCAACCACTTTTTTACAAGATGCAATAAGTCATAAGCCTGGGAGCGTACGGGTTTGGCTTCCTCATAGAACCACTGATTTACCCGCTGAGCCCGTACATAGGTATTCACCCCCAACCGAGCCAGTATTTCGGCTTTCAAGGTCACATAGTCAATGGCTTCCTCGGTACAGAGGTCCAGGTACGCTTTTTGGGGTTCCCCCGTCAGATAGGGCGACAATACCTCAGCCCACTGGGGGGTCGGCAGCTTTTCCCGCTCGGCCACCCGCTCAAACACCGCCAGGAACGCTTCCACATCATCCCCCGGGGTCATCTTTTGCAACGCTTGTCTCACCGCTTTCCGGACGCTGCCGTCGTCACCCGGTCCCGGGGTTGTTGCTGCCGGTCCGGCACAGATCGACTTGGCCAGGAGAACCATCTGTTCTTGATGTCTTTGTTCCTGCAATTGCAAGGCTTGCTGCTGACGTGCATTGGCCTGAACCAGCTGTTCTTGGTGCCTTTTGTCCTGCACTTGCAAGGATTGCTGCTGACATTCCAACGCCCGGAGCAGGTGTGCATTGGTCTGTTGCTGCTGTGCATTGGCCTCTTGTAGCTGTGCATTAGCCTGTTGTTGCTGTGCATTAGCCTGTTGTTGCTGTGCATTAGCCTGAGCCAGCTGCTTTAGTATGTCCTCCATGGCGTCGCCGGGTTTGGGCTGTAGTATAGCCGCTCGAATGCAGGACATGTGCTACCGAGTCACCAGGGATGGATGCTACACCTCACCGGCTGGCATGCCCGCATTCTCCACCATATGTGAGGTAGCACGGTCGGCTGCGCAGCAGAAGACACGGGATCCAGGCATTAAGGGTCACAGCACACGGTTTAATGTCCAAAAAGTCCACAACAATATACATGTGCCTCTCCAGCAGAGAGCTCAGGGAGTTCTGTTCACTCCCTCACACCCGGCACACCTGCCCTTGTTCCTGTTTCCATTTAACCCTTCCTTCAGCCTGTAGGGAAACAGCATTAACCCTAGAGTGGATTTACTTTCTATCATGGAGTGAGCACAACCGGGGCGAGACATACCGGCCGTCATAGATAACCCCGGTCACAGTCTCACACTATATATTATATATAGTCATTACACACAGAGGGATCTATTCCAATATGTTATATAGAGTCATTACACACAGAGGGATCTATTCCTATATATTATATAAAGTCATTACACACAGAGGGATCTATTCCTATATGTTATATAGAGTCATTACACACAGAGGGATCTATTCCTATATGTTATATAAAGTAATTACACACAGAGGAATCTATTTCTATATGTTATATAGTCATTACACACATAAGGATCTATTCCTATATATTATATAGAGTCATTACACACAGAGGGATCTATTCCTATATATTATATAGAGTCATTACACACAGAGGGATCTATTCCTAGATATTATATAGAGTCATTACACACAGAGGGATCTATTCCTATATATTATATAGAGTAATTAAACAAAGAGGGATCTATTCCTATATATTATATAATCATTACACACAGAGGGATCTATTCCTATATATTATATAGTCATTACACACAGAGGGATCTATTCCTATATGTTATATAGTCATTACACACAGAGGGATCTATTCCTATATGTTATATAGTCATTACAAACAGAGGGATCTATTTATATATTATATAAAGTCATTACACACAGAGGGATCTATTGCTATATATTATATAGTCATTACACACAGAGGGATCTATTCCTATATGTTATATAGAGTCATTACACACAGAGGGATCTATTCCTATATGTTATATAGAGTCATTACACACAGAGGGATCTATTCCTATATATTATATAAAGTCATTACACACAGAGGGATCTATTCCTATATGTTATATAGAGTCATTACACACAGAGGGATCTATTCCTATATATTATATAGCCATTACACACAGAGGGATCTATTCCTATATATTATATAGAGTCATTACACACAGAGGGATCTATTCCTATATATTATATAGAGTCATTACACAAAGAGGGATCTATTCCTATATATTATATAGTCATTACACACAGAGGGATCTATTCCTATATATTATATAGAGTAATTACACAAAGAGGGATCTATTCCTATATATTATATAGTCATTACACACAGAGGGATCTATTCCTATATATTATATAAAAGTCATTACACACAGAGGGATCTATTCCTATATATTATATAAAGTCATTACACACAGAGGGATCTATTCCTATATATTATATAGAGTAATTACACAAAGAGGGATCTATTCCTATATATTATATAGTCATTACACACAGAGGGATCTATTCCTATATATTATATAGAGTAATTACACAAAGAGGGATCTATTCCTATATATTATATAGTCATTACACACAGAGGGATCTATTCCTATATATTATATA
This sequence comes from Anomaloglossus baeobatrachus, assembly GCF_048569485.1. Lineage (NCBI taxonomy): Eukaryota > Metazoa > Chordata > Amphibia > Anura > Aromobatidae > Anomaloglossus > Anomaloglossus baeobatrachus. The sequence goes on from NW_027444968.1 coordinate 28,365, forward strand.
AAGTCATTACACACAGAGGGATCTATTCCTATATATTATATAGAGTAATTACACAAAGAGGGATCTATTCCTATATATTATATAGAGTCATTACACACAGAGGGATCTATTCCTATATATTATATAGAGTAATTACACACAGAGGGATCTATTCCTATATATTATATAGTCATTACACACAGAGGGATCTATTCCTATATATTATATAGTCATTACACACAGAGGGATCTATTCCTATATGTTATATAGTCATTACACACAGAGGGATCTATTCCTATATGTTATATAGTCATTACACACAGAGGGATCTATTCCTATATATTATATAAAGTCATTACACACAGAGGGATCTATTCCTATATATTATATAGTCATTACACACAGAGGGATCTATTCCTATATGTTATATAGAGTCATTACACACAGAGGGATCTATTCCTATATATTATATAAAGTCATTACACACAGAGGGATCTATTCCTATATGTTATATAGAGTCATTACACACAGAGGGATCTATTCCTATATATTATATAGTCATTACACACAGAGGGATCTATTCCTATATATTATATAGTCATTACACACAGAGGGATCTATTCCTATATATTATATAGAGTCATTACACACAGAGGGATCTATTCCTATATATTATATAGAGGAATTACACGAAGAGGGATCTATTCCTATATATTATATAGTCATTACACACAGAGGGATCTATTCCTATATATTATATAGAGTAATTACACAAAGAGGGATCCATTCCTATATATTATATAGAGTCATTACACACAGAGGGATCTATTCCTATATATTATATAGAGTAATTACACAAAGCGGGATCTATTCCTATATATTATATAGTCATTACACACAGAGGGATCTATTCCTATATATTAAATAGTCATTACACACAGAGGGATCTATTCCTATATATTATATAGTCATTATACACAGAGGGATCTATTCCTATATGTTATATAGTCATTACACACAGAGGGATCTGTTTATATATTATATAAAGTCATTACACACAGAGGGATCTATTCCTATATATTATATAGAGTCATTACACACAGAGGGATCTATTCCTATATGTTATGTAGAGTCATTACACACAGAGGGATCTATTCCTATATATTATATAAAGTCATTACACACAGAGGGATCTATTCCTATATGTTATATAGAGTCATTACACACAGATGATCTATTCCTATATATTATATAGTCATTACACACAGAGGGATCTATTGCTATATGTTATATAGAGTAATTACACACAGAGGGATCTATTCCTATATATTATATAGTCATTACACACAGAGGGATCTATTCCTATATATTATATAGTCATTACACACAGAGGGATCTATTCCAATATGTTATATAGAGTCATTACACACAGAGGGATCTATTCCTATATATTATATAAAGTCATTACACACAGAGGGATCTATTCCTATATGTTATATAGAGTCATTACACACAGAGGGATCTATTCCTATATGTTATATAAAGTCATTACACACAGAGGGATCTATTTCTATATGTTATATAGTCATTACACACATAGGGATCTATTCCTATATATTATATAGAGTCATTACACACAGAGGGATCTATTCCTATATATTATATAGAGTCATTACACACAGAGGGATCTATTCCTATATATTATATAGAGTCATTACACACAGAGGGATCTATTCCTATATATTATATAGAGTAATTACACAAAGAGGGATCTATTCCTATATATTATATAGTCATTACACACAGAGGGATCTATTCCTATATATTATATAGTCATTACACACAGAGGGATCTATTCCTATATGTTATATAGTCATTACACACAGAGGGATCTATTCCTATATGTTATATAGTCATTACAAACAGAGGGATCTATTTATATATTATATAAAGTCATTACACACAGAGGGATCTATTGCTATATATTATATAGTCATTACACACAGAGGGATCTATTCCTATATGTTATATAGAGTCATTACACACAGAGGGATCTATTCCTATATGTTATATAGAGTCATTACACACAGAGGGATCTATTCCTATATATTATATAAAGTCATTACACACAGAGGGATCTATTCCAATATGTTATATAGAGTCATTACACACAGAGGGATCTATTCCTATATATTATATAAAGTCATTACACACAGAGGGATCTATTCCTATATGTTATATAGTCATTACACACATAGGGATCTATTCCTATATATTATATAGAGTCATTACACACAGAGGGATCTATTCCTATATATTCTATTCCTATTGTCTTGCTAAATTCTACTAAAAAGGGGGCTGAAAGCCCGTACTTACGAAGCGCTCACTGATATCCTAATCAGGCACGAATACTAATATTCTTTATAGCAAGATACTATTTATTTTAATAGCACATGAATAGTTAATGGTACATAGGCATTTAGAACTATAGTCATAGAATCTTATACAATAACAGAAATATGCATCAACATTACCGTTTGTTGTAGCAATCCTTTCACATCGGAGGGAACTCGATTTAATGATAAGGAAACCACATGGCATCTTGCATCACGGGAGCAGTGCGTACACTTCAATGTCCTGGAAGGTTTCCTTTACATTAAGCGAGTCCGGTGTATTTTTATAGGAAAATTTGTAGGTTTTGTTTAAATGGTCACCAGCATGTGACAGCTGAGTCATGTTCATGTAACTTGACCACAAACTGCTGTGGGCACCAGCAGCTTCCTGCACATTTACTTGTACATCCTGCCAGTTGACAACTGACCGACCACAGTTGACCATAGTGTTAGTGAAATATTGCAATGAGCCGTAAATTTCATATGCAAGCTTCCTTAAACCTGTCTTTAAGCCAACCACAAGTTTCCGGTAAGTGGAACTGTAAATGTGACTTCCTCATTATCTTAAAATCTGTTTGACATGTATTCTTTGGTCATCATATTGGCTATCCAGAGGACATCTCTTTGATACTGAATTCAAATAATATCTGGGATCACTCCTATCTTTTGATTATGATCCCTATCTAATCACACATTCTTCAGTCATATCACATTGGTATCACAATCGGTCCTTGATCCCAGGGATTATTTTCCATCATCAGTATTCCACTAGAGGAAGATCACTCGGAATATACCATACCATGACCAAGAAATATTGTTTGCCACAAATTTTGTTTTCTTGGTTTGTTTAGATAAACGTTGAATCACAAATATAATCACTTTCACTACTTTGTACAGTATATTAAAACTAAAAGCAATATTATCTGAAAAGCTCCCTTGAATATCATGTGTTTTGGCATTTGCTCGATATTCAAAGGAATCATTACACATTACATTTCCCGATATGTTACTACAAGTTTCACTAGACCCATTTATGAACATATTGGCATAAGGCCATAACATATCATGAATTGTCCTTTCCACTAAGCTGGGATTAAAAGCATCTACAGTATTTATAGCTGTCCCAAAACTTATTTTTATATTCCCTATAGGGATGAATCTCAGGTTAGTCAGTCCAGTCTTATTTCTTGGTACCCAAATTCCTCCCTTAAAAGCCAGATATTGCAAATTGGTGACTGTTGCATTCAAATTGCCTTGCCACCATGGAAGATTGATCCATCCCACTATGGAAATGGGTACTGTAGTATTCTATAGACGAACACTTTGAGTGTCTTTATCAGCAAGATGATCAGAACAACTTTTCTACTTTAAGATTTCCTCCATCGATACCGGGACATCCAGATAAGGGATACTGGTGGCTGTAAGCGAAGAATGTGTACAGATCCAGCAATCTGTGTGTTGAAAATGTGATGGTGCATCAGAAATTTATTCGCCATAGGTTCCTCCTGATGTAGACTTGTCCATCCAACGACCAGAGAGGCAAACATCAAACACAGGAATTTCTCCATGTCATCACTATCGAGCTCTTCCCAGTAACCGATACCATGGATTCCGCTTATTTACAACACCATCTGCAAATAAAGATACACTATTATTCTCGTAAATAACATTTTTCTTGTGGGACATATTCCCACTTCCCCACTCCTGGTCTCATTATCAGGAGAGTACGATCTTTTCCGACCGCTATTACCGCTGTCTCTGAGGGCGGTCCTTGGAGGTTTTGAATCCATATTTTTGCTCCTACATTTGTAATATTAGAGGATCCAAAACCTTTAGTACCCCGTATTGTTAATTCTGCCGGGGCAGTTCCTTCTCTTATTTCAGACAAGTTTATTGGGATTATCAACATCTGAGCCACCCTCTGGTGTTTCATCAATATCAAAGGTTCATTTCCCAAATTTAGCATCAGTACCTTGATTTCTCCCTGATAATCTGCATCTATTAACCCTCCCACCACTATGGCTCCTTTTAACACTAAACTAGAACGAGTGGCTATTTGACCATAATGATCCGTTGGTATATGGCAACCCAATCCTGTTGAAATTGGTTTTACCTTACCTGGGGGTACCATGACAATTTCCAATGTACTGAGGTCTAAACCTGCGGAATAAGGTGTCGCTCTTTCTGGTGTGCCCAAACAGCTGTACCTTGCCTTGTCAACTGTTGGACTGACTTGTCTGATGGCTGCTGCTTTATCTGCTTCTGAATTAAACAAACATTCAAGTGAGTTAGTAGGGACATGAGCATCGACATGAAATACAGTGGTCTTGGTAGATTGAATAATCCCTTCAATGTCTTGCCACACTTCCCTGACCATCTCAAACACATTTTGCTGTTCCTCTCCCCAGTGGAACTCATATTTTTTCCTCATTACTTTGTACAAAGGAGCCAACAGTTGTCCCAAATAAGGGATATGTTGTCTCCAAAAATCAAACAATCCAATATAAGACTGAGTCTCCTGTTTGGATTTAGGGACAGGAAAATTAATAATTTTCTGTCTGGCATTGGGCAAGATCTCTCTGTGCCCCTTGTTCCACTGAATCCCTAGACATGTTACCACCTGAGACGGTCCTTGAACCTTGGCATCATTGATTTCCCATCCTTTACTCCACATATGAGCAACCAGTTTTGTCAATTGATCTTTCCCACTTTGCTCATCTTGTCCTTGTATCATTATATCATTGATATAATGTGAGATCTGCATTTCCTTATGACAAGACATAACCCCAAAGGAGAATTTTCCTTTGGTTAGATTAAGAGTCATCCATTTTAGGATATCAATTCCCAAAATATATTCTGGTATAGGAACTACCAGTACCGTATACTGCTTGATAGGTAAATTACCTATCTTCAAAGCTACCTGTGTCTGAACCCCGGTGATCACTTGACCACCTAGTCCAGCAATTTTTACTCGAGGTCCTTTTATTTTTTCTGGGTTTCCATGAATTAAAGTAGCCTCCGCCCCCATGTCAATCAAAGCTGGGACTCTTTGAACATTTCCCCCTTTCCAATGTATGCTAAGATTGACGTAGGGACGTTCGTCCCTTTTTATCAATAGGGGGGCTTGGCTGGCTACCTATGGTAAATCACTTCCTTCTGAACTTTCATTTACACAGACTTCAGTCTGTGTATTAGCCCTTCCTTCCGTGACCTTTGTGGCCACGGCTGCAGCCAGTTCTTCCCATGGATAAACTGACTGAAAATCTTCCCAAGACACTTTCTTTGGGGGGTTTTTCCCCTTTTCCCTCTGATTTCTTTATCTTGGGGGTTTTTGAACCCCCTTCCACATTTGTAGTGGTCACTTTCTTTGCGGATAGAACTTTCTGTTTGTACAACTTCCATAATTCTCCTGTCTCCTTTCCATCAATCCTTTCCTTATTGATCCCGGCTTTAAGCAAAGCCTGGAACATGTCTTTGTGAGACACCCGTGGGGCCTCCCCTACTGATTTCTCTTTACAATCAGGATTGTTTGGCTTACTATTACCAACATGGCCTCCAGGGGACGGTTTATCCCACTGTCCCATATCCTGTAACTCCCTCATCCTCCCTAGAACTACACCGATTGATTCTCCAGTCAGCGCTACAGTTAAGGTTAAAATAACTGTTTTGTATGCTGGAGGAGCATGTTTAACCAGCCTATTTCTTATGCTGGCTGTCAATGGGTACTGGAGATAATCATCATCCATTCCCAAAAGAGGAAGAGCATTCCTCATTGCTTCTTCCTTCAGCCTTTCCATACCATCTTTTAAGGTATACCAAGGTTTATCATTGATAGGAAAGTCTGCTTCTGATGGATATTTGTCCAGAAAAGCATGGGCTAAGATCATGATTACGTTTTCAGTACCATGCTGATTATGATCAACAAAATAATTTTTTATTGATCTCTGAATTTCTGGGTCACGAGACATGGTGACAAATTTTGCCACGTCTCCGGCGTCAAAGTGCACTCCACCTCCTCCGAGATCGTGCACCCTGACCAACCAGGGAATTTCTCCTTCTCCTGGTTTTTGTCTAAACTGTGTTAAAATGCTATCAACTTCTCCCTGAGAGTAATCTTCAATGGTTACTCGATTTTTTACATGAGGAATCGTTCTCTCATTTGTGATGGCATTACCATCTTTGTCATATTGCAGATTCCCCTGACCATCCCGGACAAGTTCCCGGATGATCTTATTCTCTGTCCTCTCTAGGCGCCTCCTTACTGGGTTAGCCTGAATCTTCCCTTTATGGTTATCCTCCTCGTCAGATGATGAAGATGAATCCCACACATCCCCATCCCAAGTATCGGGATCCCAGATTATAGAAGCTGAGACAATACTTTTATGTACTTGGGTTTTATTTACCTTTCCTCTTTTCTTGTACTTATTTTGAGCAATTTTTATGGCAGTTTTTTCTGCCACATTCTGATAATGTTCCAATTTATCCTTCAACAGTCTGGTATTACATTCCAGAACTGTTTTCAGGCAACCTAATTCTATCATCTTTTGTTCCATCTGGGAACTTCTCTTCTGCATCTTTAGATTACGCTCATGCATTACACTGTATGCACTTGCCAAAATCCAGATGTGCTGTGCTAAAGACACTACATCACCTGTTTTCACAGGGGCACTACCGAATATATTCACAACATCAGTAGCTTCACTACCCAAAAGCTTGTCCTGCCATTGTTCTGCCAATCCACAAGACACTACATCACCTGCTTTCACAGGGACACTACCGAATACATTCACAACATCAGTAGCTTCACTACCCTTAAGCTTATCCTGCCATTGTTTGCGCCGTGCTAAAGACACTACATCACCTGCTTTCACAGGGACACAACCGAATACATTCACAACATCAGTAGCTTCACTACCCTTAAGCTTATCCTGCCATTGTTCTGCCAATCCACAAGACACTACATCACCTGTTTTCACAGGGGCACCACTGAGTACATTCACAACATCAGTAGCTTCATAACCCTTACGCTTATCCTGCCATTGTTCTGCCAATCCACAAGACACTACATCACCTGTTTTCACAGGGTCACTACTGAGTACATTCACATCAGTAGCTTCACTACTCTTAAGCTTGTCCTGCCATTGTTCTGCCAATCCACAATTGACCAATTCATGTGCTATAAGATTGTAGGGAGCCTCAGTCCAGCCGGGGATCTCCCCAACAACCTCCTTAACATTAGCCTTACGTTTTCTGAACATTTTGACACTATGCAAAAAGATTGAAAAAATATCTGGAAATTTGCCAAATATATGTTTTTAATTTCTAAATTACAAAAATTTGTTAATTACTTCTTATAGAAGTAATCCTGCCGACTACGCCAATTTATGTCTTGCTAAATTCTACTAAAAAGGGGGCTGAAAGCCTGTACTTACGAAGCGCTCACTGATATCCTAATCAGGCACGAATACTAATATTCTTTATAGCAAGATACTATTTATTTTAATAGCACATGAATAGTTAATGGTACATAGGCATTTAGAACTATAGTCATAGAATCTTATACAATAACAGAAATATGCATCAACATTACCGTTTGTTGTAGCAATCCTTTCACATCGGAGGGAACTCGATTTAATGATAAGGAAACAACATGGCATCTTGCATCACAGGAGCAGTGCGTACACTTCAATGTCCTGGAAGGTTTCCCTTACATTAAGCGAGTCCGGTGTATTTTTATAGGAAAATTTGTAGGTTTTGTTTAAATGGTCACCAGCATGTGACAGCTGAGTCATGTTCATGTAACTTGACCACAAACTGCTGTGGGCACCAGCAGCTTCCTGCACATTTACTTGTACATCCTGCCAGTTGACAACTGACCGACCACAGTTGACCATAGTGTTAGTGAAATATTGCAATGAGCCGTAAATTTCATATGCAAGCTTCCTTAAACCTGTCTTTAAGCCAACCACAAGTTTCCGGTAAGTGGAACTGTAAATGTGACTTCCTCATTATCTTAAAATCTGTTTGACATGTATTCTTTGGTCATCATATTGGCTATCCAGAGGACATCTCTTTGATACTGAATTCAAATAATATCTGGGATCACTCCTATCTTTTGATTATGATCCCTATCTAATCACACATTCTTCAGTCATATCACATTGGTATCACACCTATATATTAGGCCCCCTTCACACGTCCGTGAAACACGTGCGTGTTCGGTCCGTGTCCGTATGTCCGGAGACACGGACAAACGTGCACCATTGTTAATCTATGATTGTGGTCACACGTGCGTTATTTCATTATGTCCGTGTGTGCGTGTCCGTGATCCGTATGTGTTTGCGTTTTGCACGGATGCATGTCCGTTATCTGCACGGAGCACGCACACGTGGACACAATGAAAGTCTATAGGTATGTGCACACACGTTAGTAAACACGTATGCATCTACCTATAGTCCGTGTCCGTTTGGTGTTTTTATTTCTAGTGATGTCGGCTATTCTTTCTATTTCTGTGTATGTCGGTCAATCTCCCTGAGTCCGTCGGTCGGTCTCTCTGTCTGTCTGTCCCTCTCTCACAGTCTGTTGGTCAGTTTCCCCCCCTCTCTCATACTTACCGTTCCCCGATCACCGGCGCGGCGCTGCACTGCATTCACACTGCTGCGGCGGCTTTTACTATTTTGAAAAAGCCGGCCGCTCATTAAACAATCTCCTATTCCCTGCTTTCCCCGCCCACCGGCGCCTATGATTGGTTGCAGTGAGACACGCCCCCACGCTGAGTGACAGGTGTCTCATTGCACCCAATCACAGCAGCCGGTGGGCGTGTCTATACTGTGCAGGAAAATAAATAAATAAATAATTAAAAAAAAACGGCGTGCGGTCCCCCCCAATTTTAATACCAGCCAGATAAAGCCATACGGCTGAAGGCTGGTATTCTCAGGATGGGGAGCTCCACGTTATGGGGAACCCCCCACCCTAACAATATCAGTCAGCAGCCGCCCAGAATTGCCGCATACATTAGATGCGACAGTTCTGGGGCTGTACCCGGCTCTTTCCGATTTACCCTGGTGCTTTGGCAAATCGGGGTAATAAGGAGTTATTGGCAGCCCATAGCTGCCAATAAGTCCTAGATTAATCATGTCAGGCGTCTATGAGACACCCTCCATGATTAATCTGTAAGTTACAGTAAATAAACACACACACCCGAAAAAATCCTTTAATAGAAATAAAAAACACACACATATACCCTCATTACCAATTTATTAACCCCGACAAACCCTCCATGTCCGGCGTACTCCACGGACCTCCAGCGTCGCTTCCAGCATGAAGGTGACAGGAGCTGCAGAAGACACCGCCGCTCCGGTCACCTCCAAGCAGCAACTGAGGTGAGTAGCGCGATCAGCTGAGGTGTCACTGAGGTTACCCGCTGTCACTGTTGGAGGATCCAGCGGTGGCCGCGATTAACCTCAGTGACACCTCAGCTGATCGCGCTACTCACCTCAGTTGCTGCTTGGAGGTGACCGGAGCGGCGGTGTCTTCTGCAGCTCCTGTCACCTTCATGCTGGAAGCGACGCTGGAGGTCCGTGGAGTACGCCGGACATGGAGGGTTTGTCGGGGTTAATAAATTGGTAATGAGGGTATATGTGTGTGTTTTTTATTTCTATTAAAGGATTTTTTCGGCTGTGTGTGTTTATTTACTGTAACTTACAGATTAATCATGGAGGGTGTCTCATAGACACCTGACATGATTAATCTAGGACTTATTGGCAGCTATGGGCTGCCAATAACTCCTTATTACCCCGATTTGCCAAAGCACCAGGGTAAATCGGGAAGAGCCGGGTACAGCCCCAGAACTGTCGCATATAATGTATGCGGCAATTCTGGGCGGCTGCTGACTGATATTGTTAGGCTGGGGGGCTCCCCATAACGTGGAGCTCCCCATCCTGAGAATACCAGCCTTCAGCCGTATGGCTTTATCTGGCTGGTATTAAAATTGGGGGGGACCGCACGCCGTTTTTTTTTAAATTATTTATTTATTTATTTTCCTGCACAGTATAGACACGCCCACCGGCTGCTGTGATTGGGTGCAATGAGACAGCTGTCACTCAGCGTGGGGGCGTGTCTCACTGCAACCAATCATAGGCACCGGTGGGCGGGGAAAGCAGGGAATAGGAGATTGTTTAATGAGCGGCCGGCTTTTTCAAAATAGTAAAAGCCGCCGCAGCAGTGTGAATGCCGTGCAGCGCCGGGGATCAAGGAACGGTGAGTATATGAGAGAGGGGGGGAACTTCAGTCACTCGGGGGATTAGCGGTCACCGGTGAATCCTTCACAGGTGACCGCTAATCAGTACTCGACACAGACAGAGCCGCGGTATGAGGATGAAGTCGGGTGAAGTTCACCCGAGTTCATTCTCATCGCGCAACTCTGTCTGCTGTCAGCCGACATTTATAAACGACATTGTGCATCACACACACGGACATTCCACACGCACACACGGACGTTCTACACACAAACACGGCTAGCATACGCAATTCACACAGGTGCCACACGGACCATAAAAACGGACACAAAAACGGGACACGGACACGAAAAATGGCCCGTAACACACGTGCGTGTTTTTCACCGACGTGTGAAGGGGGCCTTATATAGAGTCATTACACACAGAGGGATCTATTCATATATATTATATAGAGTAATTACACAAAGAGGGATCTATTCCTATATATTATATAGTCATTACACACAGAGGGATCTATTCCTATATATTATATAGTCATTACACACAGAGGGATCTATTCCTATATATTATATAGAGTCATTACACACAGAGGGATCTATTCCTATGTATTATATAGTCATTACACACAGAGGGATCTATTCCTATATATTATATAAAGTCATTACACACAGAGGGATCTATTCCTATATATTATATAGTCATTACACACAGAGGGATCTATTCCTATATGTTATATAGTCATTACACACAGAGGGATCTATTCCTATATATTATATAAAGTCATTACACACAGAGGGATCTATTCCTATATATTATATAGTCATTACACACAGAGGGATCTATTCCTATATGTTATATAAAGTCATTACACACAGAGGGATCTATTCCTATATATTATATAAAGTCATTACACACAGAGGGATCTATTCCTATATGTTATATAAAGTCATTACACACAGAGGGATCTATTCCTATATATTATATAAAGTCATTACACACAGAGGGATCTATTGCTATATGTTATATAGAGTAATTACACACAGAGGGATCTATTCCTATATATTATATAAAGTCATTACACACAGAGGGATCTATTCCTATATATTATATAGAGTAATTACACAAAAAGGGATCTATTCCTATTTATTATATAGTCATTACACACAGAGGGATCTATTCCTATATATTATATAGTCATTACACACAGAGGGATCTATTCCTATATATTATATAGTCATTACACACAGAGGGATCTATTCCTATATATTATATAGAGTCATTACACACAGAGGGATCTATTCCTATATATTATATAGAGTCATCACACACAGAGGGATCTATTCCTACATATTATATAGAGTCATTACACACAGAGGGATCTATTCCTACATATTATATAGTCATTACACACAGAGGGATCTATTCCTATATATTACATAGAGTAATTACACAAAAAGGGATCTATTCCTATATATTATATAGTCATTACACACAGAGGGGTCTATTCCTATATGTTATATAGAGTCATTACACACAGAGGGATCTATTCCTATATATTATATAGTCATTACACACAGAGGGATCTATTCCTATTTATTATATAAAATCATTACACACAGAGGGATCTATTCCTATATATTATATAGAGTAATTACACACAGAGGGATCTATTACTATATATTATATAAAGTCATTACACACAGCGGGATCTATTCCTATATATTATATAGAGTAATTACACAAAGAGGGATCTATTCCTATGTATTATATAGAGTCATTACACACAGAGGGATCTATTGCTATATGTTATATAGAGTCATTACACACAGAGGGATCTATTCCTATATGTTATATAGAGTCATTACACACAGAGGGATCTATTCCTATATATTATATAAAGTCATTACACACAGAGGGATCTATTCCTATATATTATATAGTCATAACACAAAGAGGGATCTATTCCTATATATTATATAGAGTCATTGCACATAGAGTGATCTATTTCTATATATTATATAGAGTCATTACACACAGAGGGATCTATTCCTATATATTATATAGAGTAATTACACACAGAGGGATCTATTCCTATATATTATATAAAGTCATTACACACAGAGGGATCTATTCCTATATATTATATAGAGTAATTACACAAAGAGGGATCTATTCCTATATATTATATAGTCATTACACACAGAGGGATCTATTGCTATATGTTATATAGAGTCATTACACACAGAGGGATCTATTGCTATATATTATATAAAGTCATTACACACAGAGGGATCTATTCCTATATGTTATATAGAGTCATTACACACAGAGGGATCTATTCCTATATATTATATAGAGTCAGTACACACAGAGGGATCTATTCCTATATATTATATAGTCATTACACACAGAGGGATCTATTCCTATATATTATATAAAGTCATTACACACAGAGGGATCTATTCCTATATATTATATAGTCATTACACACAGAGGGATCTATTCCTATATATTATATAGAGTCATTGCACACAGAGTGATCTATTCCTATATATTATATAGAGTCATTACACACAGAGGGATCTATTTCTATATATTATATAGAATCATTACACAGAGGGATCTATTCCTATATATTATATAGAGTCATTACACACAGAGGGATCTATTCCTATGTATTATATAGAGTCATTACACACAGAGGGATCTATTGCTATATATTATATAGAGTCATTGCACACAGAGGGATCTATTCCTATATATCATATACAGTCATTACACAGAGGGATCTATTCCTATATATTATATAGTCATTACACACAGAGGGATCTATTCCTATATATTATATAGAGTCATTACACACAGAGGGATCTATTCCTATATATTATATAGTCATTACACACAGAGGGATCTATTCCTATATATTATATAGTCATTGCACACAGAGGGCTCTATTCCTATATATTATATAGAGTCATTACACACAGAGGGATCTATTCCTATATATTATATAGAGTCATTACACACAGAGGGATCTATTCCTATATATTATATAGAGTCATTACACACAGAGGGATCTATTCCTATATATTATATAGAGTCATTACACACAGAGGGATCTATTCCTATATATTATATAGAGTCATTACACACAGAGGGATCTATTCCTATATATTATATAGAGTCATTACACACAGAGGGATCTATTCCTATATATCATATAGAGTCATTACACACAGAGGGATCTATTCCTATATATCATATAGAGTCATTACAGACAGAGGGATCTATTCCTATATATTATATAGAGTCATTACACACAGAGGGATCTATTCCTATATATTATATAGAGTCATTACAGACAGAGGGATCTATTCCTATTTATCATATAGAGTCATTACACACAGAGGTGCGGTCTCTGTGGGTCGGGTCCTCGGGGTTTATTCCTCCTCTAGCGTCCTCATGGCTTGGCCCCTTTTTGTATTTGAATATCACGCCGCCATTGCTGTTGTTGTCACTGGAATAGTCTTCAGTAAAATGGCGCCGGAGTCCAAGCATGCAGGGCTGCGCCATGTTACTGTAGACACTGCAGTGGAGACTATGAGCGGAGCGTGCCCAGATGTAAAAACAAAGCCATGAATCTGCGCAGGCTCCATTTATTCTAATTCACTCTGAGGATGGAAATTTCAGGGGCTCAAACATTCTACTAAGGGTTAATATTTGTGACCCGTGGCCCCGGGTGACGGTGAATGTCGGCTCCGGGGTCACACATCACATTGCATGGGACGGATTCAGGTTTTTGTTCTCACGACTCTGAGACCTGAAGTGTCCTCCAGGTAAAATGCAGATGATCTCCTGCGCGGACCCCGAGGTCACTGACCGGACCGTCCCCCCGACACTCGCTACACCAGTATAGCCACATTACTGGGAGCGATGCCGATAACCAGTCCAGCCACCTCACCAGACCAAGTATAGATCCCAGAGGAAAGAGATCCAGGATCCCAGGGGTTAATACACTGCAAGATCACTCCCATCATCCCCGACCCCAGAGCTCACAATCTACAATATATCACTACCCCCATCATCCCCGACCCCAGAGCTCACAATCTACAATATATCACTACTCCCATCATCCCCGACCCCAGAGCTCACAATCTACAATATATCACTACTCCCATCATCCCCGACCCCAGAGCTCACAATCTACAATATATCACTACTCCCATCATCCCCGACCCCAGAGCTCACAATCTACAATATATCACTACTCCCATCATCCCCGACCCCAGAGCTCACAATCTACAATATATCACTACTCCCATCATCCCCGACCCCAGAGCTCACAATCTACAATATATCACTACCCCCATCATCCCCGACCCCAGAGCTCACAATCTAGAATATATCACTACTCCCATCATCCCCGACCCCAGAGCTCACAATCTACAATATATCACTGCTACCATCATCCCCGACCCCAGAGCTCACAATCTACAATATATCACTACCCCCATCATCCCCGACCCCAGAGCTCACAATCTACAATATATCACTACTCCCATCATCCCCGACCCCAGAGCTCACAATCTACAATATATCACTACTCCCATCATCCCCGACCCCAGAGCTCACAATCTACAATATATCACTACTCCCATCATCCCCGACCCCAGAGCTCACAATCTACAATATATCACTACCCTCATCATCCCCGACCCCAGAGCTCACAATCTACACTATATCACTACTCCCATCATCCCCGACCCCAGAGCTCACAATCTACAATATATCACTACTCCCATCATCCCCGACCCCAGAGCTCACAATCTACACTATATCACTACTCCCATCATCCCCGACCCCAGAGCTCACAATCTACAATATATCACTACTCCCATCATCCCCGACCCCAGAGCTCACAATCTACACTATATCACTACTCCCATCATCCCCGACCCCAGAGCTCACAATCTACAATATATCACTACTCCCATCATCCCCGACCCCAGAGCTCACAATCTACACTATATCACTACACCCATCATCCCCGACCCCAGAGCTCACAATCTACACTATATCACTACTCCCATCATCCCCGACCCCAGAGCTCACAATCTACAATATATCACTACTCCCATCATCCCCGACCCCAGAGCTCACAATCTACACTATATCACTACACCCATCATCCCCGACCCCAGAGCTCACAATCTACACTATATCACTACTCCCATCATCCCCGACCCCAGAGCTCACAATCTACAATATATCACTACTCCCATCATCCCCGACCCCAGAGCTCACAATCTACACTATATCACTACTCCCATCATCCCCGACCCCAGAGCTCACAATCTACAATATATCACTACTCCCATCATCCCCGACCCCAGAGCTCACAATCTACAATATATCACTACTCCCATCATCCCCGACCCCAGAGCTCACAATCTACACTATATCACTACACCCATCATCCCCGACCCCAGAGCTCACAATCTACACTATATCACTACTCCCATCATCCCCGACCCCAGAGCTCACAATCTACAATATATCACTACTCTCATCATCCCCGACCCCAGAGCTCACAATCTACAATATATCACTACTCCCATCATCCCCGACCCCAGAGCTCACAATCTACAATATATCACTACCCCCATCATCCCCGACCCCAGAGCTCACAATCTACAATATATCACTACTCCCATCATCCCCGACCCCAGAGCTCACAATCTACAATATATCACTACTCCCATCATCCCCGACCCCAGAGCTCACAATCTACAATATATCACTACACCCATCATCCCTGACCCCAGAGCTCACAATCTACACTATATCACTACTCCCATCATCCCCGACCCCAGAGCTCACAATCTACAATATATCACTACTCTCATCATCCCCGACCCCAGAGCTCACAATCTACAATATATCACTGCTCCCATCATCCCCGACCCCAGAGCTCACAATCTACAATATATCACTACTCCCATCATCCCCGACCCCAGAGCTCACAATCTAGAATATATCACTGCTCCCATCATCCCCGACCCCAGAGCTCACAATCTACAATATATCACTACTCCCATCATCCCCGACCCCAGAGCTCACAATCTACAATATATCACTACTCCCATCATCCCCGACCCCAGAGCTTACAATCTAGAATATATCACTACTCCCATCATCCCCGACCCCAGAGCTCACAATCTAGAATATATCACTACTCCCATCATCCCCGACCCCAGAGCTTACAATCTAGAATATATCACTACTCCCATCATCCCCGACCCCAGAGCTCACAATGAATAATAATAATCTTTATTTGTATAGCGCCAACATATTCCGCAGCGAGGTTCATAGACAAATATTCATAAGTAACAGCTAAAGAAAATATAATTTTGCATTAATTCAGACAACTCTGCTCGTAAGAGCTTACACTCTACAGTGGGGTGAGGTGGGGGTGACAATGTACAGGGGCTTATCAGTGACAGTCCAGCATCTGGAAGAAATGGGGGAGAGATAAAGGCTGCCTCTGCCCTCACCAGACAGTCTCAGCAATGCTTTTAGGTGCAGTGGAGTCTGACGGGGAGTTCTGTTCTGAGAAGTAGTGGAGGGGATATCTATGAATTGATTTCTATTAGGCAGTGTGATAGGCCACTCTAAAAACATGTGCTCTTAGGGAGCACCTGAAACTGTGTAAGATGTGGTTCATCCTGGTTTCTTGGGGTAGAGCGTTCCAGAGGATTGGTGCAGCTCGGGAGAAGTCTTGGATCTGGGAGTCGGAGGTTCGGATTAGTGTGGATGTTAGTCAAAAGTCATTTGTGGAGCGTAGGGAATGGGTAGGGTGATAAACAGAGATGAGGGTGGAGATGTAGGGGGTGCCGCACTGTGGAGAGCTTTGTGGTGATAGAGATGAAGGTGGAGATGTAGGGGGGTGCCGCACTGTGGAGAGCTTTGTGGTGATAGAGATGAAGGTGGAGATGTAGGGGGTGCTGCACTGTGGAGAGCTTTGTGGTGATAGAGATGAGGTGGAGATGTAGGGGGATGCTGCACTGTGGAGAGCTTTGTGGTGATAGAGATGAGGGTGGAGATGTAGGGGGTGCCGCACTGTGGAGAGCTTTGTGGTGATAGAGAGGAGGGTGGAGATGTAGGGGGTGCTGCACTGTGGAGAGCTTTGTGGTGATAGAGAGGAGGGTGGAGATGTAGGGAGTGCCGCACTGTGGAGAGCTTTGTGGGGATAGAGAGGAGGGTGGAGATGTAGGGGGTGCTGCACTGTGGAGAGCTTTGTGGTGATAGAGATGAGGGTGGAGATGTAGGGGATGCCGCACTGTGGAGAGCTTTGTGGTGATAGAGATGAGGTGGAGATGTAGGGGGTGCTGCACTGTGGAGAGCTTTGTGGTGATAGAGATGAGGTGGAGATGTAGGGGGTGCTGCACTGTGGAGAGCTTTGTGGTGATAGAGAGGAGGAGGGTGGAGATGTAGGGGGTGCTGCACTGTGGAGAGCTTTGTGGTGATAGAGATGAGGTGGAGATGTAGGGGGATGCTGCACTGTGGAGAGCTTTGTGGTGATAGAGATGAGGGTGGAGATGTAGGGGGTGCCGCACTGTGGAGAGCTTTGTGGTGATAGAGAGGAGGGTGGAGATGTAGGGGGTGCTGCACTGTGGAGAGCTTTGTGGTGATAGAGAGGAGGGTGGAGATGTAGGGAGTGCCGCACTGTGGAGAGCTTTGTGGGGATAGAGAGGAGGGTGGAGATGTAGGGGGTGCTGCACTGTGGAGAGCTTTGTGGTGATAGAGATGAGGGTGGAGATGTAGGGGGTGCCGCACTGTGGAGAGCTTTGTGGTGATAGAGAGGAGGGTGGAGATGTAGGGGGTGCTGCACTGTGGAGAGCTTTGTGGTGATAGAGAGGAGGGTGGAGATGTAGGGGGTGCTGCACTGTGGAGAGCTTTGTGGTGATAGAGATGAGGTGGAGATGTAGGGGGATGCTGCACTGTGGAGAGCTTTGTGGTGATAGAGATGAGGGTGGAGATGTAGGGGGTGCTGCACTGTGGAGAGCTTTGTGGTGATAGAGATGAGGTGGAGATGTAGGGGGATGCTGCACTGTGGAGAGCTTTGTGGTGATAGAGATGAGGGTGGAGATGTAGGGGGTGCTGCACTGTGGAGAGCTATGTGGTGATAGAGAGGAGGGTGGAGATGTAGGGGGTGCTGCACTGTGGAGAGCTTTGTGGTGATAGAGATGAGGGAGGAGATGTAGGGTGTGCTGCACTGTGGAGAGCTTTGTGGTGATAGACAGAGAGGAGGAGATGTAGGGGGTGCTGCACTGTGGAGAGCTTTGTGGTGATAGAGATGAGGGTGGAGATGTAGGGGGTGCTGCACTGTGGAGAGCTTTGTGGTGATAGAGATGAGGGAGGAGATGTAGGGTGTGCTGCACTGTGGAGAGCTTTGTGGTGATAGACAGAGAGGAGGAGATGTAGGGGGTGCTGCACTGTGGAGAGCTTTGTGGTGATAGAGAGGAGGGTGAAGATGTAGGGGGTGCTGCACTGTGGAGAGCTTTGTGGTGATAGAGAGGAGGGTGGAGATGTAGGGGATGCTGCACTGTGGAGAGCTTTGTGGTGATAGACAGAGAGGAGGGCGGAGATGTAGGGGGTGCTGCACTGTGGAGAGCTTTGTGGTGACAGAGAGGAGGGTGGAGATGTAGGGGGTGCTGCACTGTGGAGAGCTTTGTGGTGATATACAGAGAGGAGGGTGGAGATGTAGGGGGGTGCCGCACTGTGGAGAGCTTTGTGGTGATAGAGATGAGGTGGAGATGTAGGAGGTGCTGCACTGTGGAGAGCTTTGTGGTGATAGAGATGAGGGAGGAGATGTAGGGTGTGCTGCACTGTGGAGAGCTTTGTGGTGATAGAGATGAGGGAGGAGATGTAGGGGGTGCTGCACTGTGGAGAGCTTTGTGGTGATAGACAGAGAGGAGGGTGGAGATGTAGGGGGTGCTGCACTGTGGAGAGCTTTGTGGTGATAGACAGAGAGGAGGGTGGAGATGTAGGGGGGTGCCGCACTGTGGAGAGCTTTGTGGTGATAAACAGAGATGAGGGTGGAGATGTAGGGGGTGCTGCACTGTGGAGAGCTTTGTGGTGATAGAGAGGAGGATGGAGATGTAGGGTGTGCTGCACTGTGGAGAGCTTTGTGGTGATAGAGATGAGGAGGGTGGAGATGTAGGGGGTGCCGCACTGTGGAGAGCTTTGTGGTGATAGACAGAGGGGAGGGTGGAGATGTAGGGGGTGCTGCACTGTGGAGAGCTTTGTGGTGATAGACAGAGAGGAGGGTGGAGATGTAGGGGGTGCTGCACTGTGGAGAGCTTTGTGGTGATAGACAGAGAGGAGGGTGGAGATGTAGGGGGTGCCGCACTGTGGAGAGGTCGGGTGGGGTGAGGGTGGAGATGTAGGGGGTGCCGCACTGTGGAGAGCATTGTGGTGATAGACAGAGATGAGGAGGAGATGTAGGGGGTGCTGCACTGTGGAGAGCTTTGTGGTGATAGACAGAGTTGAGGAGGAGATGTAGGGGGTGCTGCACTATGGAGAGCTTTGTGGTGATAGACAGAGAGGAGGGTGGAGATGTAGGGGGGTGCTGCACTGTGGAGAGCTTTGTGGTGATAGAGATGAGGGTGGAGATGTAGGGGGTGCCGCACTGTGGAGAGCATTGTGGTGATAGACAGAGAGGAGGGTGGAGATGTAGGGGGTGCTGCACTGTGGAGAGCTTTGTGGTGATAGACAGAGTTGAGGAGGAGATGTAGGGGGTGCTGCACTGTGGAGAGCTTTGTGGTGATAGACAGAGTTGAGGAGGAGATGTAGGGGGTGCTGCACTATGGAGAGCTTTGTGGTGATAGACAGAGAGGAGGGTGGAGATGTAGGGGGTGCTGCACTGTGGAGAGCTTTGTGGTGATAGAGATGAGGGTGGAGATGTAGGGGGTGCCGCACTGTGGAGAGCATTGTGGTGATAGACAGAGAGGAGGGTGGAGATGTAGGGGGTGCTGCACTGTGGAGAGCTTTGTGGTGATAGACAGAGAGGAGGGTGGAGATGTAGGGGGTGCCGCACTGTGGAGAGCCTTGTGGTGACAGAGAGGAGGGTGGAGATGTAGGGGGTGCTGCACTATGGAGAGCTTTGTGGTGATAGACAGAGAGGAGGGTGGAGATGCAGGGGGGTGCCGCACTGTGGAGAGCATTGTGGTGATAGACAGAGAGGAGGGTGGAGATGTAGGGGGTGCTGCACTGTGGAGAGCTTTGTGGTGATAGACAGAGAGGAGAGTGGAGATGTAGGGGGTGCTGCACTGTGGAGAGCTTTGTGGTGATAGACAGAGAGGAGGGTGGAGATGTAGGGGGTGCTGCACTGTGGAGAGCTTTGTGGTGATAGACAGAGATGAGGAGGAGATGTAGGGGGTGCTGCACTGTGGAGAGCTTTGTGGTGATAGACAGAGATGAGGGTGGAGATGTAGGGGGGTGCTGCACTGTGGAGAGCTTTGTGGTGATAGAGATGAGGGTGGAGATGTAGGGGGTGCTGCACTGTGGAGAGCTTTGTGGTGATAGAGAGGAGGGTGGAGATGTAGGGGGTGCCGCACTGTGGAGAGCTTTGTGGTGATAGAGATGAGGGTGGAGATGTAGGGGGTGCCGCACTGTGGAGAGCTTTGTGGTGATAGACAGAGAGGAGGGTGGAGATGTAGGGGGTGCTGCACTGTGGAGAGCTTTGTGGTGATAGAGAGGAGGGTGGAGATGTTGGGGGTGCTGCACTGTGGAGAGCTTTGCGGTGATAGAGAGGAGGGTAGAGATGCAGGGGGTGCTGCACTGTGGAGAGCTTTGTGGTGATAGAGATGAGGGTGGAGATGTAGGGGGTGCTGCACTGTGGAGAGCTTTGTGGTGATAGAGAGGAGGGTGGAGATGTTGGGGGTGCTGCACTGTGGAGAGCTTTGCGGTGATAGACAGAGATGAGGGTGGAGATGTAGGGGGTGCTGCACTGTGGAAAGCTTTGCGGTAATAGACAGATATGAGGAGGAGATGTAGGGGGTGCTGCACTGTGGAAAGCTTTGTGGTGATAGACAGAGATGAGGGAGGAGATGTAGGGAGTGCTGCACTGTGGAGAGCTTTGTGGTGATAGAGAGGAGGGTGGAGATGTAGGGGGTGCTGCACTGTGGAGAGCTTTGTGGGGATAGAGAGGAGGGTGGAGATGTAGGGGGTGCTGCACTGTGGAGAGCTTTGTGGTGATAGAGATGAGGGTGGGGATGTAGGGGGTGCTGCACTGTGGAGAGCTTTGTGGTGATAGACAGAGAGGAGGGTGGAGATGTAGGGGGTGCTGCACTGTGGAGAGCTTTGTGGTAACAGAGAGGAGGGTGGAGATGTAGGGGGTGCTGCACTGTGGAGAGCTTTGTGGTGATAGAGATGAGGGTGGAGATGTAGGGGGTGCTGCACTGTGGAGAGCTTTGTGGTGACAGAGAGGAGGGTGGAGATGTAGGGGGTGCTGCACTGTGGAGAGCTTTGTGGTGATAGAGATGAGGGTGGAGATGTAGGGGGTGCTGCACTGTGGAGAGCTTTGTGGTGACAGAGAGGAGGGTGGAGATGTAGGGGGTGCTGCACTGTGGAGAGCTTTGTGGTGATAGACAGAATTGAGGGGGAGATGTAGGGGGTGCTGCACTGTGGAGAGCTTTGTGGTGATAGACAGAGAGGAGGGTGGAGATGTAGGGGGTGCTGCACTGTGGAGAGCTTTGTGGTGATAGACAGAGAGGAGGGTGGAGATGTAGGGGGTGCCGCACTGTGGAGAGCTTTGTGGTGACAGAGAGGAGGGTGGAGATGTAGGGGGTGCTGCACTGTGGAGAGCTTTGTGGTGATAGAGATGAGGGTGGAGATGTAGGGGGTGCTGCACTGTGGAGAGTTTTGTGGTGATAGACAGAATTGAGGGGGAGATGTAGGGGGTGCTGCACTTGTGACGCCCTGGGCAAGCCAGGGGTCACAGGTCATAACACCACCACACCCTACACCCCAGTTAGGAACACCAAGGCTAACCTAAAATCCTTGTTGCCTTCCTCCAGGGGCTGATGTCCACACCAGGGGGTGGGCCAGGCGGTTGGCTCCGCCCACCGATGAGTTCACAGCCCTGGAGGCGGGAAAACCAGGCAGTTGAAGTCAGACTAGGGTCTGAGAAGGAGTCAAGCTAGGGAAGTGAAAGTGAGAGGAAGCAAGTCAAGCTTGAGAGAAGGAGTAAAAAGTGACAGTTAAGAAAGCCTGAAGCTGGTCCGGGTGTGTGCCCCGGACTGAGAGACAGCAAGGTCAGCAGACGGCGGTGACTGTCTGCAGCGGTGACTGCTTGGAGGTTGCTGGAAGGACCGCGGACGGGTGGTGGCCCGGCGGTACCGGAGCGGTATACGAAGAGCAGTCGGCACCAGTGGCAGGGGCCTTTCGGATCCCGGCAAGGCTAGGAGTCGCCGTGAATTTGCCAAATCCGTTAGTGAAGGGGACCTCTGGGTCTCCCAACAAGCAAGTCCCGATTGAAGGCAACAGTCCAACCGTTACAGAGAGACACCGCCACCGCCAGGGCACCAGTTTCTCTGGGCCAGCGCTTGCGGGCAAAGTAGGGCTCCTCCGGCACATACAGTTAGGTCCAGAAATAATTGGACAGTGACACAAGTTTTGTTATTTTAGCTGTTTACAAAAACATGTTCAGAAATACAATTCTATATATAATATGGGCTGAAAGTGCACACTCCCAGCTGCAATATGAGAGTTTTCACATCCAAATCGGAGAAAGGGTTTAGGAATCATAGCTCTGTAATGCATAGCCTCCTCTTTTTAAAGGGACCAAAAGTAATTGGACAAGGGACTCTAAGGGCTGCAATTAACTCTGAAGGCATCTCCCTCGTTAACCTGTAATCAATGAAGTAGTTAAAAGGTCTGGGGTTGATTACAGGTGTGTGGTTTTGCATTTGGAAGCTGTTGCTGTGACCAGACAACATGCGGTCTAAGGAACTCTCAATTGAGGTGAAGCAGAACATCCTGAGGCTGAAAAAAAAGAAAAAATCCATCAGAGAGATAGCAGACATGCTTGGAGTAGCAAAATCAACAGTCGGGTACATTCTGAGAAAAAAGGAATTGACTGGTGAGCTTGGGAACTCAAAAAGGCCTGGGCGTCCACGGATGACAACAGTGGTGGATGATCGCCGCATACTTTCTTTGGTGAAGAAGAACCCGTTCACAACATCAACTGAAGTCCAGAACACTCTCAGTGAAGTAGGTGTATCTGTCTCTAAGTCAACAGTAAAGAGAAGACTCCATGAAAGTAAATACAAAGGGTTCACATCTAGATGCAAACCATTCATCAATTCCAAAAATAGACAGGCCAGAGTTACATTTGCTGAAAAACACCTCATGAAGCCAGCTCAGTTCTGGAAAAGTATTCTATGGACAGATGAGACCAAGATCAACCTGTACCAGAATGATGGGAAGAAAAAAGTGTGGAGAAGAAAGGGAACGGCACATGATCCAAGGCACACCACATCCTCTGTAAAACATGGTGGAGGCAACGTGATGGCATGGGCATGCATGGCTTTCAATGGCACTGGGTCACTTGTCAGTGAAAGGGTTCAGAGGCGGGCTACTAAAATAATAAATGGAATGGGTGCATTACAATACACGGAAAGGTTATCAAAATTAGGTCTATTTACTCTAGAAAAGAGAAGACTTAGGGGAGACCTAATAAATATGTACAAATATATCAGAGGGCCATATAGAGATCTCTCCCATGATCTGTTTGTACCAAGGACTATGACAAGAACAAGGGGGCATTCTTTTCGATTGGAGGAAAGAAAATTCCTACATCAGCATAGAAGAGGGTTCTTCACGGTAAGAGCAGTGAGGCTCTGGAACTCTCTTCCTGAGGAAGTGGTTATGGCCAACTCACTGAATGAATTTAAGAGAGGAATGGATGCATTTCTTGTTAGCAAAAGTATAGAAGGTTATAAATAGCATAATCTTACAGGTAGATAGAAGAGCGACCTAGATTATTAGAGGAATGGGGGGGCTGCAACACCAAGACAGGTTATTAAACTTGGGGTTAGTTAGTTAGGAAAAACAAAGGCTTAGGGGGATCTAATCACAATGTATAAATATATGAGGGGACAGTACAGAGACCTTTCCAAAGATCTCTTTACACCTAGGCCTGCGACTGGAACACGGGGGCATCCGCTACGTCTTGAGGAAAGAAGGTTTAATCATAATCACAGAGGAGGATTCTTTACTGTACGAGCAGTGAGACTGTGGAACTCTCTGCCGTATGATGTTGTAATGAGGGATTCACTAGTAAAATTTAAGCAGAACCTGAACGCATTTCTTGAAAAATATAATATTACCAGTTATGTGTATTAGATTTTATGACAGGGTGTTGATCCAGGGAACTAGTCTGATTGCCGGATGTGGAGTCAGGAAGGAATTTTTTTCCCCATTGGAGCTTATTTGACACATTGGGTTTTTTTTGCCTTCCTCTGGATCAACATGTTAGGCTACGGGGTGAACTAGATGGACTTAGAGTCTCCCTTCAACCTTAAAACTATGAAACTATGAAACTTGTGTTTATTGATGACATAACAGCAGACAAGAGTAGCCGGATGAATTCTGAAGTGTACCGGGATATACTTTCAGCCCAGATTCAGCCAAATGCCGCAAAGTTGATCGGACGGCGCTTCATAGTACAGATGGACAATGACCCCAAGCATACAGCCAAAGCTACCCAGGAGTTCATGAGTGCAAAAAAGTGGAACCTTCTGCAATGGCCAAGTCAATCACCAGATCTTAACCCAATTGAGCATGCATTTCACTTGCTCAAATCCAGACTTAAGACGGAAAGACCCACAAACAAGCAAGACCTGAAGGCTGCGGCTGTAAAGGCCTGGCAAAGCATTAAAGGGAACCTGTCATGAGAAATGTCCCCTAAAACCTCACAGATTCCCCCTCTGCAGCTCCTGGGCTGCATTCTATAAAGGTCCCTGTTATGATTGTGGCCACTTTCTGACCTAAAAAAAGTGTTTATAAAGTTGTACCTTTTTTGCTTCTGATTCTGTAAATCCGTCACGGGGGCGGGCTGCCTGATGGCCGTTAGTCTGCCCCCTGGTCCTGTATGCCGCCCCCATCGCTGATTACAATAATGCTGGACGCCGCCCCCTTCTCCATCCATCGCCGCGCATGCCCAGTGCCCATCTCTCGGGGATGAGCACTGTGCCTAGCGTCACCGCTGGTGACGTGCACGCAGGGTTAAGATTATGGGCGGTGCTGTGATGTTTATTCCTAAGCAACCGCCCATAATCGCGGGGCCGCGCTTTCCCCCTCGGCCTGCTTCGTTCTGCGCAAGCGCGCTGCTGCAGACCCCCACGTCACCTCCTTCCCATCTTGCCCCGATGGCAAGGAGGTGACGTGGGGGTATGCAGCAGCGCGCTTGACCCTGCGTGCACGTCACCAGCGGTGACGCTAGGCACAGTGCTCATCCCCGAGAGATGGGCACTGGGCATGCGCGGCGATGGATGGAGCAGGGGGCGGCGTCCAGCATTATTGTAATCAGCGATGGGGGCGGCATACAGGACCAGGGGGCAGACTAACGGCCATCAGGCAGCCCGCCCCCGTGACGGATTTACAGAATCAGAAGCAAAAAAGGTACAACTTTATAAACACTTTTTTTAGGTCAGAAAGTGGCCACAATCATAACAGGGACCTTTATAGAATGCAGCCCAGGAGCTGCAGAGGGGGAATCTGTGAGGTTTTAGGGGACATTTCTCATGACAGGTTCCCTTTAAGAAGGAGGAAACCCAGCGTTTGGTGATGTCCATGGGTTCCAGACTTAAGGCAGTGATTGCCTCCAAAGGATTCGCAACAAAATATTGAAAATAAAAATATTTTGTTTGGGTTTGGTTTATTTGTCCAATTACTTTTGACCTCCTAAAATGTGGAGTGTTTGTAAAGAAATGTGACAATTCCTACAATTTCTATCAGATATTTTTGTTCAAACCTTCAAATTAAACGTTACAATCTGCACTTGAATTCTGTTGTAGAGGTTTCATTTCAAATCCAATGTGGTGGCATGCAGAGCCCAACTCGCCAAAATTGTGTCACTGTCCAAAGATTTCTGGACCTAACTGTATCCAAGCCGGGGAGCGGGTTACCGGTGGGAACCCATCGAAACCATCATCATCTTAGGTGCAGGCAGAGGGACCGTCACCGTCAACTACTGGGGAAAAGCAAGTGCAGCCGTCCGTGGGAACCGTCTTTCCAGCCGTGTGTTTTACCGAGAACTGTGTCATCGTCTCAGGCTGAGTGAGTACCACAGTGCCGTGAGGCACAGCGCTGCCCCCGCGTCCCTGCACCCCACCAAGCCCTGCATCACCCACCTCATCACTGGGCCCTGGGACAACCAACCCCCTACCCACGGAGGGGAGGACTAACATTTAGCTGCTCCATACCATCGCTCCCGGGATCCCCATACAGAGCAGCGGTGGTGTCAACAAATCACCACAACCGTGGGTGGCGTCACGGACAATAAACTATCCCAAAAACCAATCCCCTTTCACTCACGGGCGAGGAGCGCCGCTCGAGTCCCCGGGATCCGGCCCATCGCTCGAGCCACCGAGCAGCAGCAGCAGGCCGCAGCAGCTGCAGCGGCAGCCGGACCCGAGCAGTGGGAGAGCGCAGCGTCCCCTCCTCCGCCCGCGACACACTGTGGAGAGCTTTGTGGTGATAGACAGAGATGAGGGTGGAGATGTAGGGGGTGCTGCACTGTGGAGAGCTTTGCGGTGATAGACAGAGAGGAGGGTGGAGATGTAGGGGGTGCTGCACTGTGGAGAGCTTTGTGGTGACAGAGATGAGGGTGGAGATGTAGGGGGTGCTGCACTGTGGAGAACTTTGTGGTGATAGACAGAGAGGAGGATGGAGATGTAGGGGGGTGCCGCACTGTGGAGAGCTTTGTGGTGATAGACAGAGATGAGGGTGGAGATGTAGGGGGTGCTGCACTGTGGAGAGCTTTGTGGTGATAGACAGAGAGGAGGGTGGAGATGTAGGGGGTGCTGCACTGTGGAGAGCTTTGTGGTGATAGACAGAGATGAGGGTGGAGATGTAGGGGGGTGCCGCACTGTGGAGAGCTTTGTGGTGATAGACAGAGATGAGGGTGGAGATGTAGGGGGTGCTGCACTGTGGAGAGCTTTGTGGTGATAGACAGAGATGAGGGTGGAGATGTAGGGGGGTGCCGCACTGTGGAGAGCTTTGTGGTGATAGACAGAGAGGAGAGTGGAGATGTAGGGGGTGCCGCACTGTGGAGAGCTTTGTGGTGATAGACAGAGAGGAGGCTGGAGATGTAGGGGGTGCTGCACTGTGGAGAGCTTTGTGGTGATAGACAGAGAGGAGGGTGGAGATGTAGGGGGTGCCGCACTGTGGAGAGCTTTGTGGTGATAGAGAGGAGGGTGGAGATGTAGGGGGTGCCGCACTGTGGAGGGCTTTGTGGTGATAGAGAGGAGGGTGGAGATGTAGGGGGTGCTGCACTGTGGAGAGCTTTGTGGTGATAGAGAGGAGGGTGGAGATGTAGGGGGTGCCGCACTGTGGAGAGCTTTGTGGTGATAGAGAGGAGGGTGGAGATGTAGGGGGTGCTGCACTGTGGAGAGCTTTGTGGCGATAGAGAGGAGGGTAGAGATGTAGGGGGTGCTGCACTGTGGAGAGCTTTGTGGTGATAGAGAGGAGGGTGGAGATGTAGGGGGTGCTGCACTGTGGAGAGCTTTGTGGTGATAGGAGGGTGGAGATGTAGGGGGTGCTGCACTGTGGAGAGCTTTGTGGTGATAGAGAGGAGGGTGGAGATGTAGGGGGGTGCTGCACTGTGGAGAGCTTTGTAGTGATAGACAGAGAGGAGGGTGGAGATGTAGGGGGTGCCGCACTGTGGAGAGCTTTGTAGTGATAGACAGAGAGGAGGGTGGAGATGTAGGGGGTGCCGCACTGTGGAGAGTTTTGTGGTGATAGAGAGGAGGGTGGAGATGTAGGGGGTGCCGCACTGTGGAGGGCTTTGTGGTGATAGAGAGGAGGGTGGAGATGTAGGGGGTGCTGCACTGTGGAGAGCTTTGTGGTGATAGAGAGGAGGGTGGAGATGTAGGGGGTGCCGCACTGTGGAAAGCTTTGTGGTGATAGAGAGGAGGGTGGAGATGTAGGCGGTGCCGCACTGTGGAGAGCTATGTGGTGATAGAGAGGAGGGTGGAGATGTAGGGGGTGCTGCACTGTGGAGAGCTTTGTGGTGATAGAGAGGAGGGTGGAGATGTAGGGGGTGCTGCACTGTGGAGAGCTTTGTGGTGATAGAGATGAGGGTGGAGATGTAGGGGGTGCCGCACTGTGGAGAGCTTTGTAGTGATAGACAGAGAGGAGGGTGGAGATGTAGGGGGTGCCGCACTGTGGAGAGTTTTGTGGTGATAGAGAGGAGGGTGGAGATGTAGGGGGTGCCGCACTGTGGAGGGCTTTGTGGTGATAGAGAGGAGGGAGGAGATGTAGGGGGTGCTGCACTGTGGAGAGCTTTGTGGTGATAGACAGAGAGGAGGGTGGAGATGTAGGGGGTGCAGCACTGTGGAGGGCTTTGTGGTGATAGAGAGGAGGGTGGAGATGTAGGGGGTGCTGCACTGTGGAGAGCTTTGTGGTGATAGAGAGGAGGGTGGAGATGTAGGGGGTGCCGCACTGTGGAAAGCTTTGTGGTGATAGAGAGGAGGGTGGAGGTGTAGGGGGTGCTGCACTGTGGAGAGCTTTGTGGTGATAGAGAGGAGGGTGGAGATGTAGGAGGTGCTGCACTGTGGAGAGCTTTGTGGTGATAGAGAGGAGGGTGGAGATGTAGGGGGTGCTGCACTGTGGAGAGCTTTGTGGTGATAGAGAGGAGGGTGGAGATGTAGGCGGTGCCGCACTGTGGAGAGCTATGTGGTGATAGAGAGGAGGGTGGAGATGTAGGGGGTGCTGCACTGTGGAGAGCTTTGTGGTGATAGAGAGGAGGGTGGAGATGTAGGGGGTGCTGCACTGTGGAGAGCTTTGTGGTGATAGAGATGAGGGTGGAGATGTAGGGGGTGCCGCACTGTGGAGAGCTTTGTGGTGATAGAGAGGAGGGTGGAGATGTAGGGGGTGCCGCACTGTGGAGGGCTTTGTGGTGATAGACAGAGAGGAGGGAGGAGATGTAGGGGGTGCTGCACTGTGGAGAGCTTTGTGGTGATAGACAGAGAGGAGGGTGGAGATGTAGGGGGTGCTGCACTGTGGAGAGCTTTGTGGTGATAGAGATGAGGAGGAGATGTAGGGGGGTGCTGCACTGTGGAGAGCTTTGTGGTTATAGAGAGGAGGGAGGAGATGTAGGGGGATGCTGCACTGTGGAGAGCTTTGTGGTGATAGAGAGGAGGGTGGAGATGTAGGGGGTGCTGCACTGTGGAGAGCTTTGTGGTGATAGAGAGGAGGGTGGAGATGTAGGGGGTGCCGCACTGTGGAGGGCTTTGTGGTGATAGAGAGGAGGGTGGAGATGTAGGGGGTGCTGCACTGTGGAGAGCTTTGTGGGTGAGAACAAGCAGTGTGAATTGGATCCTGTGATATATGGGCAGCCAGTGCAATGACTGGCACAGAGCAGAGGCATCCGAGTAGCGGTTAGCCAGATAGGTGACCCTGGCTGCTGCATTAAGGATGGACTGTAGAGGGGAGAGTCTAGTTAGGGGGAGACCAATTAATAGAGAGTTACAGTAGTCAAGGCGAGAGTGGATCAGGGCCGCGGTGAGGGGTTTTGTCGTTTCCATTGTGAGAAAGGGGCGGATTCTAGAGATGTTCTTGAGCTGCAAGCAGCAGGAGCGGGCAAGAGATTGTATGTGGGGGGTGAAGGAGAGATCAGTGTCAAGTATAACACCCAGACAGCGGGCTTGCG
Source organism: Anomaloglossus baeobatrachus (assembly GCF_048569485.1). Taxonomy (NCBI): domain Eukaryota; kingdom Metazoa; phylum Chordata; class Amphibia; order Anura; family Aromobatidae; genus Anomaloglossus; species Anomaloglossus baeobatrachus. The sequence continues at coordinate 58,913 of NW_027444968.1, forward strand.
GCCTAGGACTTATCGGGGTGCCGCACACAAAGAGGGAGATGTCAGGTTTAGGAAGGTGAAGACTGAGGGAAAAGCAGAAGTTCAGTTTTGGAAAGGTTAAGCTTCAGATAGAGAGCAGACATGACATTGCAGACTGCAGTCACTGGTGTTCTGTAGTACAGCGGGGGTGAGCTCCGGGGATGAGGTGTATAGCGGTGTGTCATCAGCATAAAGATGGGACTGGAAGCCAAATCTGCTGATGGTCATTACAATTGGGGCTGTATAGAGGGAAAAAAGAAGAGGACCAAGGACTGAACCTTGAGGGACCCCAACAGTGAGAGGAAGAGGAGAAGATGTGGAGCCAGCAAATGATACACTGAACGAGCGGCCAAAAAGATAGGAGGAGAAACAGGAAACAGCGGTCCGAGAGATAGGAGGAGAACCAGGAGAGAGCGGTCCGAGAGATAGGAGGAGAACCAGGAGAGAGCGGTCCGAGAGATAGGAGGAGAACCAGGAGAGGGCGGTCCGAGAGATAGGAGGAGAACCAGGAGAGAGCGGTCCGAGAGATAGGAGGAGAACCAGGAGAGGGCGGTCCGAGAGATAAGAAGAGAACCAGGAGACAGTGTCCTTTAGGCAGATTGAATGGAGCATAGAGAGAAGGAGATGGTGGTCAACAGTGTCAAAGGCTGCAGAGATGTCAAGAAGAATAAGTAGAGAGTAGTGACCATTACATTTTGCTGTCAGAAGGTCACTGGTGACTTTGACGAGGGCAGTTAGTGTCGAATGTTAGGGGCGGAAGCCAGACTGTAAAGGATCTAGAAGAGAGTCAGCGGCAAGGTAACGGGTGAGGTGGGAATTGACCAGGTGCTCCTAGAGTTTGGAGGTGAAGGGGAGATTGGAGACTGGTCTGTAGTTGTTTGGGCAGGATGGGTCAAGAGAAGGTTTTTTTTTAATAATGGAGTAATGTCAAATGTGGAGAGTGAGCCGGATGCGATGTGGAGAAGAATGGGAATCATGATGCTTGGTGGCCGGGAGCCAATCTCCTGATGGATATTTTCTATTTTTCTGTGAAGTATGAGGCCAGGTCATGAGCATGAAAGGTCTGTGATGGGGGGTCTGTTCTTTGAGACTGAGGAGGGAGTGGAAGATGTTGAATATCTTTTTTTGGATTGCTGGAAATTGAGGAGATCCGGGTGGTGAAGTAGGTCTCTCTGGAGAGGTGAAGGGCAAAGTTGTAGGTTCTTAACATGAATTTGTAGTGGATAAAGTTTTCTGGTGTGTTTTCCACCACATCAAAACCCTCTCATGGCCAGCCCAATCTCCAGACCTGAACCCCATTGAAAACCTCGAGGAAGATGGATAGTCACAAGCCATCAAACAAAGAACTGCTTACATTTCTGAACCAGGAGTGGCGTAAGGTCACCCAAAAGCAGTGTGAAGACTGGAAAGCGGCCAAGACGCAGGAAAGCTGGGATTAATAATCATGGATATTCCACAAAATATTGATTTCTGAATCTTCCTGAGGTAAATCATTATTATATTGTTGTGTGTAAATGATTATGGACTTGTTTTCTTTGCATTATTTCTGCATTGTTCTGTTATCACCATTTCTCATTTTCAGAAAACAAATACAAAATGTATTACTTGCAAATTCGGAGACGTCGTCAGTAGCTTATAGAATAAAGAACAATTTACATTTTACTCAAAAATATATAATCTAATCTCCTATCACACAATGTATCACTACTCCCATCATCCATCTCGCATTGTGGAGTCTTCTATGTAATGCCCTCTACTCTGTAATATGCCTGTGTTTGATGGGTTGGGGTCCTGGTGGCTGGGGTCCTGGCGTCCTGGTGGCTGTGGTCCTGGGGCTGTGGTCCTGGGGTTCTGGTGGCTGTGGTCCTGGCGTCCTGGTGGCTGGGGTCCTGGGGCTGTGGTCCTGGGGTCCTGGTGGCTGTGGTCCTGGTGGCTGTGGTCCTGGGGTCCTGGTGGCTGTGGTCCTGGGGTCTTGGTGGCTGTGGTCCTGGGGTCCTGGTGGTTGGGGTCCTGGTGGCTGGGGTCCTGTGGTCCTGGGGCTGTGGCCCCGGGGTCCCGGGGTTTGGAGTTGTCGCTCCGGTTTGTGGACATGGATTATCCGGTTCTTTAATGAGTGACTTGTGACACGTTTCCCCGGGCGTCTCCTCGGGGAGGGCGTCTCAGGATATATTCGGGGACTCCCGAGCACCCGTCTTCAGTCCTGAGCGAAGTCCTGGAAGGTGAGGTTTGTTTTACATCTGATAATGTGTCTCTCTCATTAACCCTGTGCTGTCCACGCCTGTGAGCGCCTCCGTGTCTGCTGTACTGGCCGTGTAATGCCTTGTACCCTCTGTGAATGCAGCAATACTGGGCATTAACCATGTTCCCTCCAGCAGCTGATAACAGAGAGTGCTAGCAGGGCTGCAGTCTGATACAATGCTTCCTTATTACACTGGGGATTATGTCTGTTCCGCGTCTTCTTCTTGCAGATCATGGACGGCGTTGTTCCTGTTCTCGCTGCGCTCTCTGTTTTTAAATGTAAGTCATCATTTCCAACATTGAAAAATCATCTTCTGAGGGGGAATCTGTGGGTACAGGGGGGTCTCCAACCTCCAACGGGGTCCCCAATTATTGCAAGTCTTCAACAGCATTGGTCTTTTCACATAGGCCAAAGGGATTGTTTTGTCCCCTAAGCTCCAGGGTCCGGGGTGATTCCAGCCCCTGCGTCACTCCATATAATCTATAAAGTACCCCACCCCCTGGATCTGCGGCTCAGGACCCCCACACCTTTGTATCCATCTTCATATACTAAAAAGAATGAAGAAAAGGAATGAACAGAACTTATTAGTCAAAAAAAATAGGAAGATGTATAACAGATTCCTCGCGCATCCTCGATATAGAATATACATGGAATACAAGTAGATAATAGAATGAACGAATATCCCATATCCACAGGAGTGTATGATATCTCCACATATCCCCACCTATCGAGCACAGGGAATGGAATACACACCCGTTTATATGGGATATCTGCTCATTCCCTGAATCTACGTATATTCTGTTACTCCTGTGTGTAAGATGCCCGAGAAATCTATTATCCAGAATTGTGGACCAATAAATGATTCTGTTCATTCTTTTTAGTAATGTCTCTTGATATAGTCCACGATAACATCCCTCTCCTTCTCCCTCTTCTCCCTCTCCTTCTCCTTCTTCTCCCTCTTCTTCTCCCTCTTCTCCCTCTCCTTCTCCTTCTTCTCCCTCTTCTTCTCCTTCTCATTCTCCCTCTTCTTCTCCTTCTCATTCTCCCTCTTCTTCTTCTTCTCCTTCTCCCTCTTCTTCTCCTTCTCATTCTCCCTCTTCTTCTCCTTCTCATTCTCCCTCTTCTTCTCCTTCTCATTCTCCCTCTTCTTCTCATTCTCCCTCTTCTTCTCATTCTCACTCTTCTTCTCATTCTCACTCTTCTTCTCATTCTCACTCTTCTTCTCATTCTCACTCTTCTTCTCATTCTCACTCTTCTTCTCATTCTCACTCTTCTTCTCATTCTCACTCTTCTTCTCATTCTCACTCTTCTTCTCATTCTCCCTCTTCTTCTCATTCTCCCTCTTCTTCTCATTCTCACTCTTCTTCTCATTCTCACTCTTCTTCTCATTCTCACTCTTCTTCTCATTCTCACTCTTCTTCTCATTCTCACTCTTCTTCTCATTCTCACTCTTCTTCTCATTCTCACTCTTCTTCTCATTCTCACTCTTCTTCTCATTCTCACTCTTCTTCTCATTCTCACTCTTCTTCTCATTCTCACTCTTCTTCTCATTCTCACTCTTCTCCTTCTCACTCTTCTCCTTCTCACTCTTCTCCTTCTCACTCTTCTCCTTCTCACTCTTCTCCTTCTCACTCTTCTTCTCCTTCTCACTCTTCTCCTTCTCACTCTTCTTCTCCTTCTCACTCCACTCTTCTCCTTCTCACTCTTCTCCTTCTCACTCTTCTCCTACTGCATCTCCTTCATTTTTTTTATTCTCTTTTTTCTTTATCTTTGTCATTCTCATCTTCATCTCTTAAGATTCCCGTTTTATAATCCTCTTCTCCACTTTCTTCTCCTTTCTTCTCTTTCCTTCTTTCTTACCGTTTCCTCGTTCCTCGTTTATTTTGTTTTCTTCTTCTATTTCTTTTTTTCTCTCATTTTTCTTCCTCTTTTTGATTTTCCACGTTTTATATTTCTCCTTTATCTTGTCCATCTTTATTTACATCACATTCATCTTTTTCCTCTGCTTTCTCTTATTTTTCGGCTTCTTTTTCTTTCCATTGTTTTTTCTCTCCGTTCTGCTTCGTTCATCCCTTTCATTCCTTTTCCTCTTCTCCTTTCCCTTTTTTACCTTGTCACCTCTCATTTTCCATCTTCCTCCTGTTTTTGTCCTTTACCTCCCACTTTTCTACCTCCCTCTTCTCTTCCTGTATTTCTTTATTTCCTTCATTCTCTCCTCTATTTTCCGCTGATCATTTTTGCTTATTTTCTCCTTCTCCTCGTTCTTTCTTCGGTTCCTCCTCTTCCATATACTTGTTATTTCCTCCAGAATATTCTGTTGTGTGCACATGATGAATAACACTATTTCTGTCCATAGTATCCTCGCTCTGAGCACTACAAGCCTCAGCAGGTTCTCCTTGTGCGGCTTCATCATTCTCCTTCTAAATTCAGCAGTTTTTCACAGTAAATGCTGAGTTTAGGAGCAGTGGGGAGAAGCGGCTCATAAGTGGAGAAAGCCGATTTCTCTAAGACTCATTGAATAGTTATTCATGTGCTCTTTTACTGTTTGATTCATAGATAAGAGTGGAGTTACTATTTGGATTTTTTAATTTTATTTCCTCTTGTTAGTGTTCTTCTTTTTCCCAATCATTCTTCCTTCTTTATGGGACTGTCGCCTCCTGAGCTGAATATGGACCTTTTCCAGAGTATTCTGTCTTCTTTTCTTCACCTTCTTTTTCTCCTGTGTGTTTAGTTTCTGTACTTTCTCCTTTCTTCTCTCTCTTTCCCTCTTCTTTTCCTCTTATGATATAAATATGAACTTGCTCCAGGACATTCAGTCTTCTCTTTCTTTAAATTTTCTGTACACTTTTTCCTTCTCCCCTTTTTTCTCCTCCTGATCTAGATGTGGACCTTTTCCAGCACTTTCTGCCTTCTCGTCCCTTGTTTCCCCATATCTTTCTCTCTAGCTTCTATTCCTTCTTCTCCTGATCTAGATGTGGACTTTCTCCAGCACTTTCTGCCTTATCTTCCCTTGTTTCCCAGTATCTCTCTTTAGCTTCTTTTCTTTTTTTTCTTCTTCTCCTGATCTAGATGTGGACCTTCTCCAGCACTTTCTGCCTTCTCGTCCCTTGTTTCCCCATATCTTTCTCTCTAGCTTTTATTCCTTCTTCACCTGATCTAGATGTGGACCTTCTCCAGCACTTTCTGCCTTATCTTCCCTTGTTTCCCAGTATCTCTCTTTAGCTTCTTTTCTTTTTTTTCTTCTTCTCCTGATCTAGATGTGGAGCTTCTCCAGCACTTTCTGCCTTCTCGTCCCTTGTTTCCCAGTATCTTTCTGTTTTTAGCTTCTTTTCCTTCCTTTTTTCTTGTTCTCCTGATCTAGATGTGGACTTTCTCCAGCACTTTCTGCCTTCTCTTCCATTGTTTCTCCATATCTTTCTCTCTAGCTTCTATTCCTTCTTCTCTTGATCTAGATGTGGACCTTCTCCAGCACTTTCTGCCTTCTCTTCCCTTGTTTCCCCATATCTTTCTCTCTAGCTTCTATTCCTTCTTCTCTTGATCTAGATGTGGACCTTCTCCAGCACTTTCTGCCTTCTCGTCCCTTGTTTCCCCATATCTTTCTCTCTAGCTTTTATTCCTTCTTCACCTGATCTAGATGTGGACCTTCTCCAGCACTTTCTGCCTTATCTTCCCTTGTTTCCCAGTATCTCTCTTTAGCTTCTTTTCTTTTTTTTCTTCTTCTCCTGATCTAGATGTGGAGCTTCTCCAGCACTTTCTGCCTTCTCGTCCCTTGTTTCCCAGTATCTTTCTGTTTTTAGCTTCTTTTCCTTCCTTTTTTCTTGTTCTCCTGATCTAGATGTGGACTTTCTCCAGCACTTTCTGCCTTCTCTTCCATTGTTTCTCCATATCTTTCTCTCTAGCTTCTATTCCTTCTTCTCTTGATCTAGATGTGGACCTTCTCCAGCACTTTCTGCCTTCTCTTCCATTGTTTCTCCATATCTTTCTCTCTAGCTTCTATTCCTTCTTCTCTTGATCTAGATGTGGACCTTCTCCAGCACTTTCTGCCTTCTCTTCCCTTGTTTCCCCATATCTTTCTCTCTAGCTTCTATTCCTTCTTCTCTTGATCTAGATGTGGACCTTCTCCAGCACTTTCTGCCTTCTCTTCCCTTGTTTCCCCATATCTTTCTCTCTAGCTTCTATTCCTTCTTCTCCTGATCTAGATGTGGACCTTCTCCAGCACTTTTTGCCTTCTCTTCCCTTGTTTCCCAGTATCTTTCTGTTTTTAGCTTCTTTTCCTTCCTTTTTTCTTGTTCTCCTGATCTAGATGTGGACTTTCTCCAGCACTTTCTGCCTTCTCTTCCATTGTTTCTCCATATCTTTCTCTCTAGCTTCTATTCCTTCTTCTCTTGATCTAGATGTGGACCTTCTCCAGCACTTTATGTCTTCTCTTCCATTGTTTCCCAGTATCAGTCTTTAGCTTCTTTTTTCATCTTCTCCTGATCTAGATGTGGACCTTCTCCAGCACTTTCTGCCTTATCTTCCCTTGTTTCCCCATATCTTTCTCTCTAGCTTCTATTTCTTCTTCTGATCTAGATGTGGACCTTCTCCAGCACTTTCTGCCTTCTCTTCCCTTGTTTCCCCATATCTTTCTCTCTAGCTTCTATTTCTTCTTCTGATCTAGATGTGGACCTTCTCCAGCACTTTCTGCCTTTTCTTCCCTTGTTTCCTCATATTTTTCTCTCTTTAGCTTCTTTTCCTTCTCCCCTTTTTTTCTTGCTCTCCTGATCTAGATATGGACCTTTTCAGCACTTTCTGCCTTATCTTCCCTTGTTTCCCAGTATCTCTCTTTAGCTTCTTTTCTTTTTTTTCTTCTTCTCCTGATCTAGATGTGGAGCTTCTCCAGCACTTTCTGCCTTCTCGTCCCTTGTTTCCCAGTATCTTTCTGTTTTTAGCTTCTTTTCCTTCCTTTTTTCTTGTTCTCCTGATCTAGATGTGGACTTTCTCCAGCACTTTCTGCCTTCTCTTCCATTGTTTCTCCATATCTTTCTCTCTAGCTTCTATTCCTTCTTCTCTTGATCTAGATGTGGACCTTCTCCAGCACTTTGTCTTCTCTTCCATTGTTTCCCAGTATCAGTCTTTAGCTTCTTTTTTCATCTTCTCCTGATCTAGATGTGGACCTTCTCCAGCACTTTCTGCCTTATCTTCCCTTGTTTCCCCATATCTTTCTCTCTAGCTTCTATTTCTTCTTCTGATCTAGATGTGGACCTTCTCCAGCACTTTCTGCCTTATCTTCCCTTGTTTCCCCATATCTTTCTCTCTAGCTTCTATTTCTTCTTCTGATCTAGATGTGGACCTTCTCCAGCACTTTCTGCCTTTTCTTCCCTTGTTTCCTCATATTTTTCTCTCTTTAGCTTCTTTTCCTTCTCCCCTTTTTTTCTTGCTCTCCTGATCTAGATGTGGACCTTCTCCAGCACTTTCTGCCTTCTCTTCCCTTGTTTCCCCAGATCTTTCACTCTAGCTTCTATTGCTTCTTCTCCTGATCTAGATGTGGACCTTCTCCAGCACTTTCTGCCTTCTCTTCCCTTGTTTCCCCATATCTTTCTCTCTAGCTTCTATTCCTTCTTCTCCTGATCTAGATGTGGACCTTCTCCAGCACTTTCTGCCTTATCTTCCCTTGTTTCCCCATATCTTTCTCTCTAGCTTCTATTCCTTCTTCTCCTGATCTAGATTTGGACCTTTTCCAGCACTTTCTGCCTTCTCTTCCATTGTTTCGCCATATCTTTCTCTCTAGCTTCTATTCCTTCTTCTCCTGATCTAGATGTGGACCTTCTCCAGCACTTTCTGCCTTCTCTTTCCTTCTTTCCCCATATCTTTCTCTATAGCTTCTATTGTTTCTTCTCCTGATCTAGATGTGGAGCTTCTCCAGCACTTTCTGCCTTCTCTTCCCTTGTTTCCCCATATCTTTCTCTCTAGCTTCTATTCCTTCTTCTCCTGATCTAGATGTGGACCTTCTCCAGCACTTTCTGCCTTCTCTTCCCTTGTTTCCCCATATATTTCTCTCTAGCTTCTATCCCTTCTTCTCCTGATCTAGATTTGGACCTTCTCCAGCACTTTCTGCCTTATCTTCCCTTGTTTCCCCATATCTTTCTCTCTAGCTTCTATTGCTTCTTCTCCTGATCTAGATGTGAACTTTCTCCAGCACTTTCTGCCTTATCTTCCCTTGTTTCCCCAGATCTTTCACTCTAGCTTCTATTGCTTCTTCTCCTGATCTAGATGTGGAGCTTCTCCAGCACTTTCTGCCTTCTCTTCCCTTGTTTCCCCATATCTTTCTCTCTAGCTTCTATTCCTTCTTCTCCTGATCTAGATGTGGACCTTCTCCAGCACTTTTTGCCTTATCTTCCCTTGTTTCCCCATATCTTTCTCTCTAGCTTCTATTCCTTCTTCTCCTGATCTAGACGTGGACCTTCTCCAGCACTTTCTGCCTTATCTTCCCTTGTTTCCCCATGTCTTTCTCTCTAGCTTCTATTCCTTCTTCTCCTGATCTAGATTTGGACCTTTTCCAGCACTTTCTGCCTTCTCTTCCATTGTTTCGCCATATCTTTCTCTCTAGCTTCTATTCCTTCTTCTCCTGATCTAGATGTGGACCTTCTCCAGCACTTTCTGCCTTCTCTTTCCTTGTTTCCCCATATCTTTCTCTATAGCTTCTATTGTTTCTTCTCCTGATCTAGATGTGGAGCTTCTCCAGCACTTTCTGCCTTCTCTTCCCTTGTTTCCCCATATCTTTCTCTCTAGCTTCTATCCCTTCTTCTCCTGATCTAGATGTTGAGCTTCTCCAGCACTTTCTGCCTTATCTTCCCTTGTTTCCCCATATCTTTCTCTCTAGCTTCTATTCCTTCTTCTCCTGATCTAGATGTGGACCTTCTCCAGCACTTTCTGCCTTATCTTCCCTTGTTTCCCCGTATCTTTCTCTCTAGCTTCTGTTAGTTCTTCTCCTGATCTAGATGTGGACCTTCTCCAGCACTTTCTGCCTTCTCTTCCCTTGTTTCCCCGTATCTTTCTCTCTAGCTTCTGTTAGTTCTTCTCCTGATCTAGATGTGGACCTTCTCCAGCACTTTCTGCCTTATCTTCCCTTGTTTCGCCATATCTTTCTCTCTAGCTTCTATTCCTTCTTCTCCTGATCTAGATGTGGACCTTCTCCAGCACTTTCTGCCTTCTCTTCCCTTGTTTCCCCATATCTTTCTCTCTAGCTTCTATTGTTTCTTCTCCTGATCTAGATGTGGAGCTTCTCCAGCACTTTCTGCCTTCTCTTCCCTTGTTTCCCCATATCTTTCTCTCTAGCTTCTATCCCTTCTTCTCCTGATCTAGATGTTGAGCTTCTCCAGCACTTTCTGCCTTATCTTCCCTTGTTTCCCCATATCTTTCTCTCTAGCTTCTATTCCTTCTTCTCCTGATCTAGATGTGGACCTTCTCCAGCACTTTCTGCCTTATCTTCCCTTGTTTCCCCGTATCTTTCTCTCTAGCTTCTGTTAGTTCTTCTCCTGATCTAGATGTGGACCTTCTCCAGCACTTTCTGCCTTCTCTTCCCTTGTTTCCCCGTATCTTTCTCTCTAGCTTCTGTTAGTTCTTCTCCTGATCTAGATGTGGACCTTCTCCAGCACTTTCTGCCTTATCTTCCCTTGTTTCGCCATATCTTTCTCTCTAGCTTCTATTCCTTCTTCTCCTGATCTAGATGTGGACCTTCTCCAGCACTTTCTGCCTTCTCTTCCCTTGTTTCCCCATATCTTTCTCTCTAGCTTCTATTGTTTCTTCTCCTGATCTAGATGTGGAGCTTCTCCAGCACTTTCTGCCTTCTCTTCCCTTGTTTCCCCATATCTTTCTCTCTAGCTTCTATCCCTTCTTCTCCTGATCTAGATGTTGAGCTTCTCCAGCACTTTCTGCCTTATCTTCCCTTGTTTCCCCGTATCTTTCTCTCTAGCTTCTGTTAGTTCTTCTCCTGATCTAGATGTGGACTTTCTCCAGCTCTTTCTGCCCTCTCTTCCCTTGTTTCCCCATATCTTTCTCTCTAGCTTCTATTCCTTCTTCTCCTGATCTAGATGTGGACTTTCTCCAGCTCTTTCTGCCTTCTCTTCCCTTGTTTCCCCGTATCTTTCTGTTTTTAGCTTGTTCCCCCCTTTTTTTCTTGTTCTCCTGATCTAAATGTTGACTTTCTCCAGAATGTTCTGCTTTCTCTTTGGGTCTTCTGGTTTATTGCTTATTTCCTGGTGATTGCTGTGATCATCTCCATCCTTTTTGTTGCCTCTCGTTCCTTTGTCCCTCACACCTTTGAGTAGATTTGTGTTTGCTTGTGACCTGGATCATCCATGAAGGTCGGGTGAAGCCTCAGTCCAGTCACTTGTTCTTGCATATTTGTGGGTGTGTGAGATAAGACCCCCATGGACCTCAGAAAAGAAGGGATCTCCCAGCCTTGGACTTCAGATCTCCAGAATCATTGCTACATACCATATAGTGCTGTTCAGTATGGGGCTGTCAGGGCATGCTGAGGGTTGTAGTTCATATACACTTGTCTCCCTTGTGTGATCTGTATCCTCTGTTCTCTGTATTAGCGGAGGTCTGCTACGACCGGTTGGGCTGCTTCACAACTAAAGCCCCATGGTCAGGAACTGCACAGAGGCCGCTCGGACACTTACCCTGGGCTCCGGAGAAGATTAATACTCGGTTCCTGCTCTACACCAGGGACAATGTGAACACTTATCAGGTCAGACCTCTCTCTTCAGGACCTGTATGCTTGCATCTCTTGGGGTCTCGTCCATTGCTCAGGATCCTCAGGGCAGCTACAGAGGGCGTCTCTGACCCCCGGAGGACCCGGCCTATTTATGAGTTTTGTGTAATACATCATTTCACCTGAGGGGGCGCTGCAGGTTCCTCCACAGATTACTTCTGGTCATTGGGGGTCCTAGCAGTGCGTTACTTGTTGTTAAACGTATTCTTGAGGATATTAACCAATATGGGTTCTGCTGATATTTCTCCCCAATAATCATTTGATCTAGAACATGTACAGAACATGGAGGATGATTCATTGCTGGGTCGTTTATGACCAGGAAATGTCCAGAAAGATTTATAATTACAGAAGGTGGTGGCACCAGACATTCTGGAGACGGGGTCTCATCACCAGCATGGGGGGCTATGGGACCTGTGTGTGACGCGAGGAGAGCTGATCCTGCACGGACACCTCTGGGATTTATGGTCTCTTGGTTTCTTCTGATTTTTTCAGGAAGTCAGCGCCATCAATCCCGCGACCATATCTCACTCCAACTTTAACGAAGACCGAAAATCTCACTTTGTGATCCATGGATTCACGGACAGCGGGGAGAAGAGCTGGCTGACGGACATATGCCAGGTGGGGGCACGATCGGGGAGGGATAAGGAAGGAACAAGGGTTCACAGGGGTAGGGGCCCCTTCATTTCCTCAGGGGGTGTTTAATAGGCCACTCATCTACTTCACTCAACTCCACCGGCATGATTAATTTCCCAAACTGACGGGGGATGGGTCTGATCACAAAATATAGAATTATATAATATGGTAACGGCTCTAATATAAGGCACGAGGTGGATCAATGTGGAACCAGCATGAAGAATAGGTGATTCACTACCTCCTTCCTCCCTGCACAGGGACCTCTGCACATGTCACAGAGCATGCCCAGAAATAAGGACAGTCCCCTCTTCCCATTCATATATACAGTGCAAACCAGAGGTCTTCCTCCGCTCTCTATAAAGACACATCTGCAGGTTTTTCCCTCCACTCTCTATACAGACACATCTGCAGGTTTCTCCCTCCGCTCTCTATAGAGACACATCTGCAGGTTTTTCCCTCTGCTTTCTATACAGACACATTTGCAGGTTTTTCCATCTGCTCTCTATACAGACACATCTGCAGGTTTTTCCCTCCGTTCTCCAGAATAATGAGAGAGAGAATATTTTCAGGCATTTTTCTTCCTTTCTGCACAGTGACGTTCCCTTCAGGTCATTAGTATTTGGTGGCATTGCCCTTACACTGTGTGACTTGGGGGAAACGTTTTGGATCCTTCCAAAAGCTTCTCACAATAGTTGGTGGAATTTGGGCCGATTCCTCCTGACAGATCTGGTGTAGCTGAGCCATGTTTGGAGGTCGCCGCTTGCTCCGGCCTTTTCAGCTTTGCCCATACATTTTCCATAGGATTGAGATCAGGGCTTTGTGATGGCCACTCCAAAACATTGACTTTGTTCTCCTTTAGCCATTGTGTAACCAGTTTGGCAGTAGCTTCATTGTCCATTTCGAAGAACCATTTCCGCCCAAGCTGTAAGTTCCTGGCTGATGTCTTGAGATGTTCTTCAGAATTACACATAATCTTCATCCTCATGATCCATCTATGTTGTGAAGTCACCAGTCCCTCCTGCAGCAAAACACCCCACAACATGATGCTGCCATCCCCGTGTATCACAGTTGAGGTGGTGTTTTTAGGCTTCAAAGCTTCTCCCTTTTTCCTCCAAACGTAACGATGGTCATTATGGCCAAACAGTGCAATTTTACTTTCGTCAGACAACAGGACATCTCCAAATATTAAGGTCTCTGTTCCTGTGGGGATTTACAAACATTAATGTGACTTTTTTCTGTTTCTTTTGGAGTAATGGTTTCTTCCTGGCAGAGCGGCCTTTCAGCCCATGTTGATACAGTACTCGTGTCATTGTGGATAGTGACACAATGTTACCAGCTTCCGCCAGCATCTTCACAAGGTCTTTTGCTCTTCTTCTTGCGTTGATCTGCACATGTCTGACCAAAGCCCGTTCATTTCTGGTGCACAGAACCCGTCTCCTTCCTGAGCGGTATGATGGCTGCAGATTCCCAGCTTGTGTGTACTTGTGTATAATTGTTTGTACAGATGAACGAGGCACCTTCAGGAATCTGCAAATTGCACCCAAGGATGAACCAGACTTGTTCAAGTCCACAATTCTCTTCCTGAGATCTTGGCTGATTTCTTTTGACTTTCCCCTGATGTTCCACAAAGAAGCCGTGTGTTTCAGGTGTGCATTACAATACATCCACAGGTGCGTCTCTAATTAACTCAGATGTTGCCATAAGCCTATCAGAAGCTTCCAAAGACATGACATCATCATATGAGCGCTCCCATATTGTTTAAAGGCACAGCACTCTTAAGCGGGCTTTACACGCTGCGACATCGCTAATGCGGAGTCGTTGGGGTCACGGAATTCGTGACGCACATCCGGCCGCATTAGCGATGCCGTTGCGTGTGACACCGATAAGCGATTTTGCATCGTTGCAAAAACGTGCAAAATCGCTAATCGGCGACATGGGGGTCCATTCTCAAATCTCGTTACTGCAGCAGTAACAAGGTTGTTCCTCGTTCCTGCGGCAGCACACATCGCTGCGTGTGACGCTGCAGGAACGAGGAAGCTCCCCTTACCTGCCTCCCGGCCGCTATGCGGAAGGAAGGAGGTGGGCGGGATGTTACGTCCCGCTCATCTCCGCCCCTCCGCTTCTATTGGGCGGCGGTTCAGTGACGTCGCTGTGACGCCGCACGGACCGCCCCCTTAGAAAGGAGGCGGTTCGCCCGTCACAGCGACGTCGCCGGACAGGTAAGTATGTGTGACGGCTGTTGTGCGACACGGGCAGCGATTTGCCCGTGTCGCGCAACAGATGGGGGCGGGTACCCACACTAGCGATATCGGGACCGATATCGCAGTGTGTAAAGTAGCCTTTAGTGTATGTAAACTTCTGACTGTGCAGAAAGTAATGAAAATGCCTTAAACCATTCTCGCCCTGATTATTCTGGCATTTGGCAAATGCTGGTTCCTAATTGACCCTCCTCCTTTGTTCTTTATAACTATATACTAGTAAAAGGTTTCAGTCTAGCTGACAGGTTTCTACAAAAGCAAAAAATCTTAAATGTAAACTAATACCTTACAACATGAGGCAGACAGAAGATTTAGTGAGGAAACTGCTGAGAAACCTGGTGCAAAGTCCCGTCCTCCCTGCGCCAAGTCCCGTCATATCTCCCTGACCCCGGAGCCACCCTCCACTCACAGGCTCTTATCTGGTGTCATTCGCCGGTCACATGGCCCAAGCATCATTCTGCGCCAGCGATGCCAAACTCAATGTCACTATCGAGAAACGCACGGAGGGAACGCTGGAGCAAGGAGGGGATCCAAGAGTCACAACCCAAGACCACCATAGGATGGTAATAATTCTGGGGCCCCACAGCTGCTGGTTGCGCACCACCATAAACCAAGACATTGGGGTCCTAGAGGGATCACTATACATTGGTCCCTGAGCTCACTGAGTGTTCTCTTATTTTCAGGCCACGTTACAGGTGGAGGACGTGAACTGCTTCTCTATTGACTGGAGCGGTGGATCCTAACGCTCTACACTCAGGCGGCCAATAACATCCAGGTGGTGGGGGCAGAAGTGGCCTATTTTATCACTACTCTGCAGGTGAGCCGGCATGATGGGACCAGTATCACCGGCCAACCTGATCCATTCTTACAGGAATTAACCTTTGGGTCACTCATGTTTTGCCTTTTATTGATTCTTTTGCTTTAAAAGGAGGAATTTAACCACTCCCTGTCCAACATTCACATCATTGGGCACAGTCTGGGGGCGCACGCCGCTGGGGAAGCCGGGAAAAGACGACCGGGAATCGGAAGGATAACTGGTGGGTGCGATAGTGAATGAAGCAGCTATAGAAATTCAGAGAATGACAATCTGTCGTAAAAGTATCAACCCATCCGGGAATTAGTATCCAAATCTGTTTAGAGTAGGTGGAAGTGGGAGGACTGGAGCAAGAAGAGGAGCAAGGAGTGGTGCGACTGGTGGAGGGAGAAAAAGCACAAGAGGAGAAGAAGCGAGGGCCTAGAAGGGAAGGAGAAGCAAGAGAAGGAGTTACAGAAGTGGATGGAGAGGTGCGAGGGCAAGGAGGAGCGAGATTAGGAAGGAGAGGAGGAGCAAGAGAGAGGAGAAGTAAGAACCTGGAGAGGGAGAAGAAACAAGAGGAATGGGGGGTGCAAGAAGTGGAGGGAGAGGTGCGAGGGTGAGGAGGAGCGATATTAGAAGGAGAGGAGGAGCAAGAGAGAGGAGAAGTAAGAACCTGGAGAGGGAGAAGAAACAAGAGGAAAGGGGGTGCAAGAAGTGGAGGGAGAGGTGCGAGGGTGAGGAGGAGCGATATTAGGAAGGAGAGGAAGAGCAAGAGAGAGGAGAAGTAAGAACCTGGAGAGGGAGGAGAAACAAGAGGAAAGGGGGGTGCAAGAAGTGGAGGGAGAGGTGCGAGGGTGAGCTGGAGCGAGATTAGGAAGGAGAGGAAGAGCAAGAGAGAGGAGAAGTAAGAACCTGGAGAGGTGGAGAAACAAGAGGAAAGGGGAGCAAGAAGTTGAGGGAGAGGTGCGAGGGTGAGGAGGAGCGAGATTAGGAAGGAGAGGAGGAGCAAGAGAGGAGAAGTAAGAACCTGGAGAGGGAGGAGAAACAAGAGGAAGCAAGAAGTGGAGGGAGAGGTGCGAGGATGAGGAGGAGCGAGATTAGGAATGAGAGGAGGAGAAGTAAGAACCTGGAGAGGAGGAGAAACAAGAGGAAAGGGGGTGCAAGAAGTGGAGGGAGAGGTGCGAGGATGAGGAGGAGCGAGATTAGGAAGGAGAGGAGGAGAAGTAAGAACCTGGAGAGGGAGGAGAAACAAGAGGAAAGGGGGTGCAAGAAGTAGAGGGAGAGGTGCGAGGATGAGGAGGAGCGAGATTAGGAAGGAGAGGAGGAGCAAGAGAGAGGAGAAGTAAGAACCTGGAGCGGGAGGAGAAACAAGAGGAAGAGGGGGAGCAAGAAGTGGAGGAGAGGTGCGAGGGCAAGGAGGAGCGATATTAGGAAGGAGAGGAGGAGCAAGAGAGAGGAGAAGTAAGAACCTGGAGAGGGAGGAGAAACAAAAGGAAAGGGGAGCAAGAAGTGGAGGGAGAGGTGCGAGGGTGAGGAGCGAGATTAGGAAGGAGAGGAGGAGCAAGAGAGAGGAGAAGTAAGAACCTGGAGAGGGAGGAGAAACAAGAGGAAAGGGGAGCAAGAAGTTGAGGGAGAGGTGCGAGGGTGAGGAGGAGCGAGATTAGGAAGGAGAGGAGGAGCAAGAGAGAGGAGAAGTAAGAACCTGGAGAGGGAGAAGAAACAAGAGGAAAGGGGGGTGCAAGAAGTGGAGGGAGAGGTGCGAGGGTGACGAGGAGCGAGATTAGGAAGGAGAGGAGGAGCAAGAGAGAGGAGAAGTAAGAACCTGGAGAGGGAGGAGAAACAAGAGGAAAGGGGGGTGCAAGAAGTGGAGGGAGAGGTGCGAGGGTGACGAGGAGCGAGATTAGGAAGGAGAGGAGGAGCAAGAGAGAGGAGAAGTAAGAACCTGGAGAGGGAGGAGAAACAAGAGGAAGCAAGAAGTGGAGGGAGAGGTGCGAGGATGAGGGGGAGAGAGATTAGGAAGGAGAGGAGGAGCAAGAGAGAGGAGAAGTAAGAACCTGGAGAGGGAGGAGAAACGAGAGGAAAGGGGAGCAAGAAGTTGAGGGAGAGGTGCGAGGGTGAGGAGGAGCGAGATTAGGAAGGAGAGGAGGAGCAAGAGAGAGGAGAAGTAAGAACCTGGAGAGGGAGGAGAAACAAGAGGAAAGGGGGGTGCAAGAAGTGGAGGGAGAGGTGCGAGGGTGAGGAGGAGCGATATTAGGAAGGAGAGGAGGAGCAAGAGAGAGGAGAAGTCAGAACCTGGAGAGGGAGGAGAAACAAGAGGAAAGGGGGGTGCAAGAAGTGGAAGGAGAGGTGCGAGGGTGACGAGGAGCGAGATTAGGAAGGAGAGGAGGAGCAAGAGAGAGGAGAAGTAAGAACCTGGAGAGGGAGGAGAAACAAGAGGAAAGGGGGGTGCAAGAAGTGGAGGGAGAGGTGCGAGGGTGACGAGGAGCGAGATTAGGAAGGAGAGGAGGAGCAAGAGAGAGGAGAAGTAAGAACCTGGAGAGGAGGAGAAACAAGAGGAAGCAAGAAGTGGAGGGAGAGGTGCGAGGATGAGGGGGAGAGAGATTAGGAAGGAGAGGAGGAGCAAGAGAGAGGAGAAGTAAGAACCTGGAGAGGGAGGAGAAACAAGAGGAAGGGGGGGTGCAAGAAGTGGAGGAGAGGTGCGAGGATGAGGAGGAGCGAGATTAGGAAGGAGAGGAGGAGCAAGAGAGAGAAGTAAGAACCTGGAGAGGAGGAGAAACAAGAGGAAAGGGGAGCAAGAAGTTGAGGGAGAGGTGCGAGGGTGAGGAGGAGCGAGATTAGGAAGGAGAGGAGGAGCAAGAGAGAGGAGAAGTAAGAACCTGGAGGGGAGGAGAAACAAGAGGAAAGGGGGGTGCAAGAAGTGGAGGGAGAGGTGCGAGGGTGACGAGGAGCGATATTAGGAAGGAGAGGAGGAGCAAGAGAGAGGAGAAGTAAGAACCTGGAGAGGGAGCAGAAACAAGAGGAAAGGGGGGTGCAAGAAGTGGAGGGAGAGGTGCGAGGGTGACGAGGAGCGAGATTAGGAAGGAGAGGAGGAGCAAGAGAGAGGAGAAGTAAGAACCTGGAGAGGGAGGAGAAACAAGAGGAAAGGGGGGTGCAAGAAGTGGAGGGAGAGGTGCGAGGGTGACGAGGAGCGAGATTAGGAAGGAGAGGAGGAGCAAGAGAGAGGAGAAGTAAGAACCTGGAGAGGGAGGAGAAACAAGAGGAAACAAGAAGTGGAGGGAGAGGTGCGAGGATGAGGGGGAGAGAGATTAGGAAGGAGAGGAGGAGCAAGAGAGAGGAGAAGTAAGAACCTGGAGAGGGAGGAGAAACAAGAGGAAGAGGGGGTGCAAGAAGTGGAGGGAGAGGTGCGAGGATGAGGAGGAGCGAGATTAGGAAGGAGCGGAGGAGAAGTATGAACCTGGAGCGGGAGGAGAAACAAGAGGAAGAGGGGAGCAAGAAGTGGAGGGAGAGGTGCGAGGGCAAGGAGGAGCGATATTAGGAAGGAGAGGAGAGCAAGAGAGAGGATTAGTAAGAACCTGGAGCGGGAGGAGAAATAAGAGGAAGAGGGGGAGCAAGAAGTGGAGGGAGAGGTGCGAGGGCAAGGAGGAGCGATATTAGGAAGGAGAGGAGGAGCAAGAGAGAGGAGAAGTAAGAACCTGGAGAGGGAGGAGAAACAAAAGGAAAGGGGAGCAAGAAGTGGAGGGAGAGGTGCGAGGGTGAGGAGCGAGATTAGGAAGGAGAGGAGGAGCAAGAGAGAGGAGAAGTAAGAACCTGGAGCGGGAGGAGAAACAAGAGGAAAGGGGAGCAAGAAGTGGAGGGAGAGGTGCGAGGGTGAAGATGAGCGAGATTAGGAAGGAGAGGAGGAGCAAGAGAGAGGAGAAGTAAGAACCTGGAGAGGGAGGAGAAATAAGAGGAAAGGGGAGCAAGAAGTGGAGGAGAGGTGCGAGGATGAGAAGGAGCGAGATTAGGAAGGAGAGGAGGAGCAAGAGAGATGAGAAGTAAGAACCTGGAGAGGGAGAAGAAATAAGAGGAAAGGGGAGCAAGAAGTGGCGGGAGATACAGGGAGAGAGGAGCACGGGTTAGAAGGAGCGAGAGAGAGGAGGAGAGGAGAGGGAGATGGAGGGAGGAGAGCGAAGTGGAGGAGGAGAGGACAGTGAGGTGAAGAGAGGCGAGGTGGAGGGAGGCAAGGTGAGCGAGGTGGAGGGAGGAGAGGGGAGCGAGGTGGAGGGAGGAGAGGGGAGCGAGGTGGAGGGAGGAGTGCGAGGTGGAGGGAGGAGTGCGAGGTGGAGGGAGGAGAGGACAGCGAGGTGGAGGGAGGTGAGGTGAGCGAGGTGCAGGGAGGCGAGATGAGCGAGGTGGAGGGAGGCGAGGGGAGCGAGGTAGAGGGAGGCGAGGGGAGCGAGGTGGAGGGAGGCGAGATGAGCGAGGTGGAGGGAGGCGAGATGAGCGAGGTGGAGGGAGGCGAGGTGAGCGAGGTGGAGGGAGGCGAGGTGAGCGAGGTGGAGGAGGAGAGGGGAGCGAGGTGGAGGGAGGAGAGCGAGGTGAAGGGAGGAGAGCGAGGTGGAGGGAGGAGAGGACAGCGAGGTGGAGGGAGGCGAGGTGAGCGAGATGGAGGGAGGCGAGGGGAGCGAGGTGGAGGGAGGGGAGCGAGGTAGAGAGGACAGCGAGGTGGAGGGAGGCGAGGTGAGCGAGGTGGAGGGAGGCGAGGGGAGCGAGGTGGAGGGAGGCGAGGGAGCGAGGTGGAGGGAGGAGAGGACAGCGAGGTGGAGGGAGGAGAGATGAGCGAGGTGGAGGGAGGCGAGGTGAGCGACGTGGAGGGAGGCGAGGTGGAGGGAGGCGAGGAGAGCGAGGTGGAAGGAGGAGAGGAGAGCGAGGTGGAGGGAGGAGACGAGGTGGAGGGAGGAGAGCGAGGTGGAGGGAGGAGAGCGAAGTGGAGGGAGGCGAGGTGAGCGAGGTGGAGGGAGGTGAGGTGAGCGAGGTGGAGGGAGGAGAGGACAGCGAGGTGGAGGGAGGAGAGGAGAGGGAGGTGGAGGGAGGAGAGGAGAGGGAGGTGGAGGGAGGTGAGGTGAGCGAGGTGGAGGGAGGAGTGGACAGCGAGGTGGAGGGAGGAGCGAGATTAGGAAGGAGAGGAGGAGCAAGAGAGGAGAAGTAAGAACCTGGAGAGGGAGGAGAAACAAGAGGAAGCAAGAAGTGGAGGGAGAGGTGCGAGGATGAGGAGGAGCGAGATTAGGAAGGAGAGGAGGAGAAGTAAGAACCTGGAGAGGGAGGAG
>NW_027444968.1:79120-173088 GCF_048569485.1 Anomaloglossus baeobatrachus
ATGGGGGTGCATTGTGTGTGTGTGTGTGTGTGTGTGTGGAGATGTGTGTGTGGAGTAATGGGGGGTGCATTGTGTGTGTGTGTGATGTGTGGGTGTGTGTGTGGAGTAATGGGGGGTGCATTGTGTGTGTGTGTGTGGAGTAATGGGGGGTGCATTGTGTGTGTGTGTGTGTGTGTGTGGAGTAATGGGGGGTGCATTGTGTGTTGTGTGTGAGTAATGGGGGGTGCATTGTGTGTGTGTGTGTGTGTGATGTGCTGTGTGTGTGTGTGTGTGGAGTAATGGGGGGTGCATTGTGTGTGTGTGTGTGTGTGGTGTGTGGGAGTAATGGGGGGTGCTATTGTGTGTGTGTGTGTGTGTGTGGAGTAATGGGGGGTGCATTGTGTGTGTGTGTGCTGTGGAGTAATGGGGGGTGCATTGTGTGTGTGTGTGTGTGTGTGTGTGGAGTAATGGGGGGTGCATTGTGTGTGTGTGTGTGTGTGTGTGTGGAGTAAGGGGGGTGCATTGTGTGTGTGTATGTGTGTATGGTGTGTGTGTGTGTGTGGAGTAATGGGGGGTGCATTGTGTGTGTGTGTGTGTGTGTGTGTGTGTGTGAGTAATGGGGGGTGCATTGTGTGTGTGTGTGTGTGTGTTGTGTGGAGTAATGGGGGGTGCATTGTGTGTGTGTGTGTGGAGTAATGGGGGGTGCATTGTGTTGTGTGTGTGTGTGTGGTGTGTGTGTGGAGTAATGGGGGGTGCATTGTGTGTGTGGTGTGTAGTGTGTGTGGTGTGTGTGGAGTAATGGGGGGTGCATTGTGTGTGTGTTTGGTGTGTGTGTGAGTAATGGGGGTGCATTGTGTGTGTGTGTGGAGTAATGGGGGGTGCATTGTGTGTGTGTGTGTGAGTAATGGGGGGTGCATTGTGTGTGTGGAGTAATGGGGGTGCATTGTGTGTGTGTGTGTGTGTGTGTGTGTGTGTGAGTAATGGGGGGTGCATTGTGTGTGTGTGTGTGTGTGTGTGTGTGTGTGTGGAGTAATGGGGGGTGCTATTGTGTGTGTGTGTGGAGTAATGGGGGGTGCATTGTTGTGTGTGTGTGGAGTAATGGGGGTGCATGTTGTGTGTGTGTGGAGTAATGGGGGGTGCATTGTGTGTGTGTGTGTGTGTGTGGAGTAATGGGGGGTGCATTGTGTGTGTGTGTGTGTGTGTGTGTGTGTGGAGTAATGGGGGGTGCATTGTGTGTGTGTTGTGTGTGGGGGGGATAATGGGGGTGCATTGTGTGTGTGTATGTGTGTGTGGAGTAATGGGGGTGCATTGTGTGTGTGTGTGTGTGTGTGTGTGTGTGTGGAGTAATGGGGGGTGCATTGTGTGTGTGTGTGTGTGGGTGCTGTGTGTGGAGTAATGGGGGGTGCATTGTGTGTGTGTGTGAGTAATGGGGGGTGCATTGTGTGTGTGTGTGGAGTAATGGGGGGTGCATGTGTGTGTGTGTGGAGTAATGGGGGGTGCATTGTGTGTGTGTGTGGTGTGTGTGTGTGTGTGTGTGTGTGAGTAATGGGGGGTGCATTGTGTGTGTGTGTGTGTGTGTGTGAGTAATGGGGGTGCATTGTGTGTGTGTGTGTGTGTGTGGGTGTGTGTGTGGAGTAATGGGGGGTGCATTTGTGTGTGTGTGTGTGGAGTAATGGGGGGTGCATTGTGTGTGTGTGTGTGGAGTAATGGGGGGTGCATTGTGTGTGTGGAGTAATGGGGGGTGCATTGTGTGTGTGTGTGTGTGGGAGTAATGGGGGGTGCATTGTGTGTGTGTGTGTGTGCTGTGTGTGTGTGTGTGGAGTAATGGGGGGTGCATGTGTGTGTGTGTGTGTGTTGTGTGTGAGGGTAATGGGGGGTGCATTGTGTGTGTGTATGTGTGTTGTGGAGTAATGGGGGGTGCATTGTGTGTGTGTGTGTGTGTGTGTGTGTGTGTGGAGTAATGGGGGTGCATTGTGTGTGTGTGTGTGTGTGTGTGGAGTAATGGGGGGTGCATTGTGTGTGTGTGTGTGTGTGTTGTGTGCAGTGTGTGTGTTGTGCTTTGTGTGTGTGAGTAATGGGGGGTGCATTGTGTGTGTGTGTGTGTGTGTGTGTGTGTATGTGTGTGTGGAGTAATGGGGGGTGCATTGTGTGTGTGTGTTGTGTGTGTGTGTGGAGTAATGGGGGGTGCATTGTGTGTGTGTGTATGGAGTAATGGGGGGTGCATTGTGTGTGTGTGTGTTTGTGGAGTAATGGGGGGTGCATTGTGTGTGTGTGTGTGTGTGTGTGTGTGTGTGGAGTAATGGGGGGTGCATTGTGTGTGTGTGTGTGTGTGTGTGTGTGTGGGTGTGTGTGGAGTAATGGGGGGTGCATTGTGTGTGTGTGTGGAGTAATGGGGGGTGCATTGTGTGTGTGTGTGGAGTAATGGGGGGTGCATTGTGTGTGTGGAGTAATGGGGGGTGCATTGTGTGTGTGTGTGTGTGTGGAGTAATGAGGGGTGCATTGTGTGTGTGTGTGTGTGTGTGTGTGTGTGGAGTAATGGGGGGTGCATTGTGTGTGTGTGTGTGTGTGTGTGTGTGTGGGTGTGTGTGTGGAGTAATGGGGGGTGCATTGTGTGTGTGTGTGTGTGTGTGTGTAGTAATGGGGGGTGCATTGTGTGTGTGTGTGTGTGAGTAATGGGGGGTGCATTGTGTGTGTGTGTGTGTGTGTGGAGTAATGGGGGGTGCATTGTGTGTGTGTGTGTGTGTGTGTGTGTGAGTAATGGGGGGTGCATTGTGTGTGTGTGTGTGTGTGTGTGGAGTAATGGGGGGTGCAGTGTGTGTGTGTGTGTGTGTGTGGAGTAATGGGGGGTGCATTGTGTGTGTGTGTGTGTGTGTGTGTGTGGAGTAATGGGGGGTGCATTGTGTGTGTGTGTGTGTGTGTGTGTGTGTGTGTGGAGTAATGGGGGGTGCATTGTGTGTGTGTGTGTGTGTGTGTGGAGTAATGGGGGGTGCATTGTGTGTGTGTGTGTGTGTGTGGAGTAATGGGGGGTGCAGTGTGTGTGTGTGTGTGTGTGGAGTAATGGGGGGTGCATTGTGTGTGTGTGTGTGTGTGTGTGTGGAGTAATGGGGGGTGCATTGTGTGTGTGTTGTGTGTGTGTGTGTGTGGAGTAATGGGGGGTGCATTGTGTGTGTGTGTGTGTGTGTGTGTGTGTGTGTGGAGTAATGGGGGGTGCAGTGTGTGTGTGTGTGTGTGTGTGTGGAGTAATGGGGGGTGCATTGTGTGTGTGTGTGGAGTAATGGGGGGTGCATTGTGTGTGTGTGTGTGGAGTAATGGGGGGTGCATTGTGTGTGTGTGTGTGTGTGTGTGTGTGGGTGTGTGTGTGTGTGGAGTAATGGGGGGTGCATTGTGTGTGTGTGTGTGTGTGTGTGTGTGGAGTAATGGGGGGTGCATTGTGTGTGTGTGTGTGTGTAGTAATGGGGGGTGCATTGTGTGTGTGTGTGTAGTAATGGGGGGTGCATTGTGTGTGTGTGTGTGTGGAGTAATGGGGGGTGCATTGTGTGTGTAGTAATGGGGGGTGCATTGTGTGTGTGTGTGTGTGTGTGTGTGTGTGTGTGTAGTAATGGGGGGTGCATTGTGTGTGTAGTAATGGGGGGTGCATTGTGTGTGTGTGTGTGTGTGTGTAGTAATGGGGGGTGCATTGTGTGTGTGTGTGTGTAGTAATGGGGGGTGCATTGTGTGTGTGTGTGTGTGTAGTAATGGGGGGTGCATTGTGTGTGTGTGTGTGTGTGTGTAGTAATGGGGGGTGCATTGTGTGTGTGTGTGTAGTAATGGGGGGTGCATTGTGTGTGTGTGTGTGTGTGTGTGTGTGTGTGTGTAGTAATGGGGGGTGCATTGTGTGTGTAGTAATGGG
Source organism: Anomaloglossus baeobatrachus (assembly GCF_048569485.1). NCBI lineage: Eukaryota > Metazoa > Chordata > Amphibia > Anura > Aromobatidae > Anomaloglossus > Anomaloglossus baeobatrachus. Next base: position 82,989 of record NW_027444968.1, read on the forward strand.
GGGTGCATTGTGTGTGTAGTAATGGGGGGTGCATTGTGTGTGTAGTAATGGGGGGTGCATTGTGTGTGTGTGTGTGTGTGTGTGTGTAGTAATGGGGGGTGCATTGTGTGTGTGTGTGTGTGAGTGTGTGTGTGTAGTAATGGGGGGTGCATTGTGTGTGTGTGTGTGTGTGTGTGTGTAGTAATGGGGGGTGCATTGTGTGTGTGTGTGTGTGTGTGTGTAGTAATGGGGGGTGCATTGTGTGTGTGTGTGTGTGTGTGTGTGTGTAGTAATGGGGGGTGCATTGTGTGTGTGTGTGTGTGTGTGGAGTAATGGGGGGTGCATTGTGTGTGTGTGTGTGGAGTAATGGGGGGTGCAGTGTGTGTGTGTGTGTGTGTGTGTGTGTGGAGTAATGGGGGTGCATTGTGTGTGTGTGTGTGTGGAGTAATGGGGGGTGCATTGTGTGTATGTGTGTGTGTGTGGAGTAATGGGGGGGCATTGTGTGTGTGTGTGTGTGTGTGTGTGTGTGGAGTAATGGGGGGTGCAGTGTGTGTGTGTGTGTGTGTGTGTGTGTGTGTGTGTGTGTGTGGAGTAATGGGGGGTGCATTGTGTGTGTGTGTGTGTGTGTGTGGAGTAATGGGGGGTGCATTGTGTGTGTGTGTGTGTGTGGAGTAATGGGGGGTGCATTGTGTGTGTGTGTGTGTGTGTGTGTGTGTGGAGTAATGGGGGGTGCAGTGTGTGTGTGTGTGGAGTAATGGGGGGTGCATTGTGTGTGTGTGTGGAGTAATGGGGGGTGCATTGTGTGTGTGTGTGGAGTAATGGGGGGTGCATTGTGTGTGTGTGTGTGTGTGTGTGTGTGTGTGGGTGTGTGTGTGTGTGGAGTAATGGGGGGTGCATTGTGTGTGTGTGTGTGTGTGTGTGTGTGGAGTAATGGGGGGTGCATTGTGTGTGTGTGTGTGTGTGTGTGTGTAGTAATGGGGGGTGCATTGTGTGTGTGTGTGTGTGTAGTAATGGGGGGTGCATTGTGTGTGTGTGTGTGGAGTAATGGGGGGTGCATTGTGTGTGTGTGTGTGTGTGTGGAGTAATGGGGGGTGCATTGTGTGTGTGTGTGTGTGTGTGTGTGTGTGTGTGTGTAGTAATGGGGGGTGCAGTGTGTGTGTGTGTGTGTGTGTGGAGTAATGGGGGGTGCATTGTGTGTGTGTGTGTGTGTGTGTGTGTGTGTGTGTGGAGTAATGGGGGGTGCATTGTGTGTGTGTGTGTGTGTGTGTGTGGAGTAATGGGGGGTGCAGTGTGTGTGTGTGTGTGTGTGTGTGTGTGTGTGTGTGTGTGTGTGTGGAGTAATGGGGGGTGCATTGTGTGTGTGTGTGGAGTAATGGGGGGTGCATTGTGTGTGTGTGTGTGTGTGGGTGTGTGTGTGTGTGTGTGTAGTAATGGGGGGTGCATTGTGTGTGTGTGTGTGTGTGTGTGTGTAGTAATGGGGGGTGCATTGTGTGTGTAGTAATGGGGGGTGCATTGTGTGTGTAGTAATGGGGGGTGCATTGTGTGTGTGTGTGTGTGTGTGGAGTAATGGGGGGTGCATTGTGTGTATGTGTGTGTGTGTGGAGTAATGGGGGGGCATTGTGTGTGTGTGTGTGTGTGTGTGTGTGTGTGGAGTAATGGGGGGTGCAGTGTGTGTGTGTGTGTGTGTGGAGTAATGGGGGGTGCATTGTGTGTGTGTGTGTGTGTGTGTGTGTGTGTGGAGTAATGGGGGGTGCAGTGTGTGTGTGTGTGTAGTAATGGGGGGTGCATTGTGTGTGTGTGTGTGTGTGTGTGTAGTAATGGGGGGTGCATTGTGTGTGTGTGTGTGTGTGTGTAGTAATGGGGGGTGCATTGTGTGTGTGTGTGTGTGTGTGTGTGTGTGTGGAGTAATGGGGGGTGCATTGTGTGTGTGTGTGTGTGTGTGTGGAGTAATGGGGGGTGCATTGTGTGTGTGTGTGGAGTAATGGGGGGTGCAGTGTGTGTGTGTGTGTGTGTGTGTGGAGTAATGGGGGTGCATTGTGTGTGTGTGTGTGTGTGGAGTAATGGGGGGTGCATTGTGTGTATGTGTGTGTGTGTGGAGTAATGGGGGGGCATTGTGTGTGTGTGTGTGTGTGTGTGGAGTAATGGGGGGTGCAGTGTGTGTGTGTGTGTGTGTGGAGTAATGGGGGGTGCATTGTGTGTGTGTGTGTGTGTGGAGTAATGGGGGGTGCATTGTGTGTGTGTGTGTGTGTGGAGTAATGGGGGGTGCATTGTGTGTGTGTGTGTGTGTGTGTGTGTGTGTGTGTGGAGTAATGGGGGGTGCAGTGTGTGTGTGTGTGGAGTAATGGGGGGTGCATTGTGTGTGTGTGTGGAGTAATGGGGGGTGCATTGTGTGTGTGTGTGGAGTAATGGGGGGTGCATTGTGTGTGTGTGTGTGTGTGTGTGTGTGTGGGTGTGTGTGTGTGTGGAGTAATGGGGGGTGCATTGTGTGTGTGTGTGTGTGTGTGTGGAGTAATGGGGGGTGCATTGTGTGTGTGTGTGTGTGTGTGTGTGTGTAGTAATGGGGGGTGCATTGTGTGTGTGTGTGTGTGTAGTAATGGGGGGTGCATTGTGTGTGTGTGTGGAGTAATGGGGGGTGCATTGTGTGTGTGTGTGTGTGTGTGGAGTAATGGGGGGTGCATTGTGTGTGTGTGTGTGTGGAGTAATGGGGGGTGCAGTGTGTGTGTGTGTGTGTGTGGAGTAATGGGGGGTGCATTGTGTGTGTGTGTGTGTGTGTGTGTGTGTGGAGTAATGGGGGGTGCATTGTGTGTGTGTGTGTGTGTGTGTGTGGAGTAATGGGGGGTGCATTGTGTGTGTGTGTGTGTGGAGTAATGGGGGGTGCAGTGTGTGTGTGTGTGTGTGTGTGTGTGTGTGTGTGGAGTAATGGGGGGTGCATTGTGTGTGTGTGTGGAGTAATGGGGGGTGCATTGTGTGTGTGTGTGTGTGTGTGGGTGTGTGTGTGTGTGGAGTAATGGGGGGTGCATTGTGTGTGTGTGTGTGTGTGTGTGTGTGGAGTAATGGGGGGTGCATTGTGTGTGTGTGTGTGTAGTAATGGGGGGTGCATTGTGTGTGTGTGTGTAGTAATGGGGGGTGCATTGTGTGTGTGTGTGTGGAGTAATGGGGGGTGCATTGTGTGTGTAGTAATGGGGGGTGCATTGTGTGTGTGTGTGTAGTAATGGGGGGTGCATTGTGTGTGTAGTAATGGGGGGTGCATTGTGTGTGTGTGTGTAGTAATGGGGGGTGCATTGTGTGTGTGTGTGTGTGTGTAGTAATGGGGGGTGCATTGTGTGTGTGTGTGTGTGTGTGTGTAGTAATGGGGGGTGCATTGTGTGTGTGTGTGTGTGTGTGTGTGTGTAGTAATGGGGGGTGCATTGTGTGTGTGTGTGTGTGTGTGTGTAGTAATGGGGGGTGCATTGTGTGTGTGTGTGTGTGTGTGTGTGTAGTAATGGGGGGTGCATTGTGTGTGTAGTAATGGGGGGTGCATTGTGTGTGTGTGTGTGTGTGTGTGTGTGTAGTAATGGGGGGTGCATTGTGTGTGTGTGTGTGTGTGTGTGTGTGTGTGTATTAATGGGGGGTGCATTGTGTGTGTGTGTGTGTGTGGAGTAATGGGGGGTGCATTGTGTGTGTGTGTGTGTGTGTGTGTGTGGAGTAATGGGGGGTGCATTGTGTGTGTGTGTGTGTGTGTGTGTGTGTGTGTGGAGTAATGGGGGGTGCATTGTGTGTGTGTGTGTGTGTGTGTGTGTGGAGTAATGGGGGGTGCATTGTGTGTGTGTGGAGTAATGGGGGGTGCATTGTGTGTGTGTGTGGAGTAATGGGGGGTGCATTGTGTGTGTGTGGAGTAATGGGGGGTGCATTGTGTGTGTGTGTGTGTGTGTGTGTAGTAATGGGGGGTGCATTGTGTGTGTAATAATGGGGGGTGCATTGTGTGTGTGTGTGTGTGTGGGTGTGTGGGTGTGTGTGTGTGGGTGTGTGGAGGGGCGTGGAGTCATTAATCGAGCTATGATTACATTTAAGGCTATGTGCACACACTGCGTTTTTTTGATGCTGCGTTTTTGGCCTCTAAAAACGCACCCGCAGCAAAAAGAGGCAAAAACTGCATGCCTTTTTCCCGCGTTTTGGTGCATTTTTACCGCGATTTGGTGCATTTTTCCCGTGATTTGGTGCGTTTTTGGCCGCGTTTTGCTGCGTTTTTGATCTCTGCATTTTTCTGTGTTTTTCCAATGCATTGTATGGGGGGAAAAAGCAGAAAAACGCAGGAAAGAACTGACATGTCCATTTTTTTTTTAAGCTCAAAAACGCAGCTTAAAAAAACAGTTGTGTGCGGACATCAAAAATGAAAACTCATAGACTTTGCTGGGGAAGCATAGTCATGCAGTTTTGAGGCCAAAAACGCACCCGAAAAACGCCGCGAAAAACGCACTGTGTGCACATAGCCTTATTCTCGTAAAATTTTCGCTTCGTTCACCTTTTCCGCTAATATTTTCCAACCTGAAGGAGCGTGGCTCCCCCCTAGTTTTGATCCTGGGTACGCCCATGCTCTGGTAATAACCTATGGACGCTCCGTCCTGCGCGACCGCTCTCCATTCAGTCTATATCCGCTTGTAGCTCTGTTCAGGGGAACTCTTAGGGGTACTTTACACGCTGTGACATTGATAGTCCCCGCCCCCGTCGCACATGCGATATGTGGTGCTCGCTGCCGCAGAGAACATTATCGCTACGCAGCGTCACACGCACTTACCTGCCCTGCGACATCGCTCTGACCGCTGAACAATCCCTCCTTCAGGGGGGAGGTGCGTTCAGCATCACAGCGATGTCACCGCGACGTCACTAATCCGCCGGCCAATAGCAGAGGAGGGACACAGATGAGTGGGACGTAACATCCCGCCCACCTCCTCCCGCATTGCCGGTGGCGGTAGGTAAGGAGATGTCGCTCCTGCGGGTTTACACACAGCGACGTGTGGAGCTGCAGGAACGACCAACAACATCGCACCTGCACTCGACCCGACATTATGGAAATGACTGACACTGCACAGATCAGCGATTATTAGACGCTTTTGCGATCGTTCATCGTCGCACAAAGGATTTACACGTTGCGATGTCGCTACCGGCACCGGATGTGCGTCACTAACGACGTGACCCCGACGATATTCCAGATGCGATGTCGCAACGTGTAAAGTACCCATTACAAAGTTCCACAAGTTGCTACTGCCCGGTCTAATGGGTGTGGATCGAGCTGGAGAAATGAGATCACACACTGTCCGATATTCATCTTTCCTCGCCAGAAGACGGCCCGGACTCTGCTTTATTACAACTGCAGCCGGCCCTGATAGAGCCCTGGAAAGGGCAGCTCCGGAGGTGTGCATCGCTCAGTGGGGTCAACAATGTGTTAGTCCATGAGCTGATTGGTGGGAGTCATCGTAGGCGGGTCTATGACGTCATTGGATGGATCCGTGGTGATGCTGATGGGAGGCTCTGTCGTCATCTGGTGGATCCATGCTGATGGGGGGGTCTGTGATGTCATCAGTGGCCATCTTAGTTATATCTGAAAACCTGGCTTATGTAAAGAGAATCGATTTCATTGAACACACTTCTCACAATCCTCTGTATACAGACGTTAATTAAGGATTTGATCTAATGGCTCTCCTCAACAGCTCCGCCCTGTCTCCAGCTTGTAGCTCCGCCCCCATCTCCAGCTTGTAGCTCCGCCCCCGCCTCCAGCTTGTAGCTCTGCCCCCATATCCAGCTTGTAGTGCAGTCATCTGTGCTGGAAAACAGCGGCCTCTAGTGGCTGAATAATGCATTACACGTCAATACAGACCACAAGCAGGCGGGAAGCATCTATATATATATATATATATATAATTGTCTAATTCTGTCTGTCTGTAACGGAAATTCCGCGTCGCTGATTGGTTGCGCCAGCGACCAATCAGCGACAGGTGCAGTCCAGACGCGAATTGGCGCGGGATTTGAACCACGCTTCGCTGATTCGTCGCACACTGACACTGCCGCACACAGAAGCCTCTATATACACCCCAGCAGCAGCCTTTTTTATACACCCCAGCAGCATTTATATACACTCCACAAGCCAAAGCATCTATATACTCCCCAGCAGACTCTATATACTCCCCAGCAGCAGCCTCTATATACTCCCCAGCAGCAGCCTCTATATACTCCCCAGCAGCAGCCTTTATATAAACCCCAGCAGCATTTATATACACTCCACAAGCCAAAGCCTCTATATACCCCCCAGCAGCCTCTATATACTCTCCAGCAGCCTCTATATACTCTCCAGCAGCAGCCTTGCACTGTCTTCTCTTTTCATACTCTGCAGTACTTTCTCCTGTTCTCTTTTCATACTCTGTATTACTTTCTCCTCTTCTCTTTTCATACTCTGTAGTACTTTCTCCTGTTCTCTTTTCATACTCTGTAGTACTTTCTCCTCTTCTCTTTTCATACTCTGTAGTACTTTCTCCCCTCGCTGGCCCTGCAGGCGGGGAGATGCGGCTGCTTCCTGTTTCCTCCTCGGCATGTCACGCCCACCTCTCTGCTCAGCTGCCTCCAGATTGGATGTGGGTGTTGCTAAAGGAGTAGTGCGGGCCCCTTAGATACCCGACTGCGGCCTTAGCAACGTGACACAGAAACTACATACATATTCTAGAATCAGGCGACCATCTGGTATATAATAACTACAATGTTCCCACTTATGTTACACAAACATGTACATGTAAACCGTGAGTCCGTACAGGGGCATCTAAACCATGCGGGGGAGTCCGTACAGGGGCATCTAAACCATGCGGGGGAGTCCATACAGGGGCATCTAAACCATGCGGGGGAGTCCGTACAGGGGCATCTAAACCATGCGGGGGAATCCGTACAGGGGCATCTAAACCATGCGGAGGAGTCCATACAGGGGCATCTAAACCATGCGGGGGAGTCCGTACAGGGGCATCTAAACCATGCGGGGGAGTCCGTACAGGGGCATCTAAACCATGCGGGGGAGTCCGTACAGGGGCATCTAAACCATGCGGGGGAGTCCGTACAGGGGCATCTAAACCATGCGGGGGAGTCCGTACAGGGGCATCTAAACCATGCGGGGGAGTCCGTACAGGGGCATCTAAACCATGCGGGGGAGTCCGTACAGGGGCTTGCCATCCGCATCTTTAACCAGGTACATGTTTTTAATTATGAAAAAATGGGGGCTGTTAAACATCTCACACATTATCCACAGATCCCCCATAACAGAGCGTCATCCACAGATCCCCCATAACAGAACGTCATCCACAGATCCCCCATAACAGAGCGTCATCCACAGATCCCCATAACAGAGCGTCATCCACAGATCCCCCATAACAGAACGTCATCCACAGATCCCCCATAACAGAGCGTCATCCACAGATCCCCCATAACAGAGCGTCATCCACAGATCCCCATAACAGAGCGTCATCCACAGATCCCCATAACAGAGCATCATCCACAGATCGCCATAACAGAGCGTCATCCACAGATCCCCCAGAACAGAGCGTCATCCACAGATCCCCATAACAGAGCGTCATCCACAGATCCCCCATAACAGAGCGTCATCCACAGATCCCCCATAACAGAGCGTCATCCACAGATCCCCCAGAACAGAGCATCATCCACAGATCCCCCATAACAGAGCGTCCTCCACAGATCCCCCATAACAGAGCGTCCTCCACAGATCCCCCATAACAGAGCGTCCTCCACAGATCCCCCATAACAGAGCGTCCTCCACAGATCCCCCATAACAGAGCGTCCTCCACAGATCCCCCATAACAGAGCATCCTCCACAGATCCCCCATAACAGAGCATCCTCCACAGATCCCCCATAACAGAGCATCCTCCACAAATCCCCCATAACAGAGCGTCACCCACAAATCCCCCATAACAGAGCGTCATTCACAGATCCCCCATAACAGAGCGTCATCCACAGATCCCCCATAACAGAGCGTCACCCACAGATCCCCCATAACAGAGCGTCATCCACAGATGCCCCATAACAGAGCGTCACCCACAGATCCACCATAACAGAGCGTCATCCACAGATCCCCCATAACAGAGCATCATCCACAGATCCTCCATAACAGAGCGTCATCCACAGATGCCCCATAACAGAGCGCCACCCACAGATCCACCATAACAGAGCGTCACCCACAGATCCCCCATAACAGAGCGTCACCCACAGATCCCCCATAACAGAGCGTCACCCACAGATCCCCCATAACAGAGCGTCACCCACAGATCCCCCATAACAGAGCGTCCTCCACAGATCCCCCCATAACAGAGCGTCACCCACAGATCCCCCATAACAGAGCGTCCTCCACAGATCCTCCATAACAGAGCATCCTCCACAGATCCCCCATAACAGAGCATCATCCACAGATCCCCCATAACAGAGCGTCATCCACAGATCCCCCATAACAGAGCGTCATCCACAGATGCCCCATAACAGAGCGTCACCCACAGATCCACCATAACAGAGCGTCATCCACAGATCCCCCATAACAGAGCATCATCCACAGATCCACCATAACAGAGTGTCACCCGCAGATCCCCCATAACAGAGCGTCACCCGCACATCCCCCATAACAGAGAGACACCCACAGATCCCCATAACAGTGCGACACCCACAGATCCCCCATAACAGAGCGCCATCCACAGTGACACTTACCCCTCAGTGATGGGTGGTCTATGATAACAGTTTGTTCTTGTGGATGCATTGTAACAAAGCTCAGCAGTGAGTAGCAGGTTCCTCCTGTGAGGTGATGATGTTTCGCCTCACCAGCTGCATGCAGTGACGGCTTTCTGTGTGTTTTGTCTCTCAGGCTGGAGGTACAAGCTGTCGGTCCGCACTGCGGGGAGCTCCACTGTTATGGGAGATTTTGCAGTGTCTGTACAAGGCTCTAATGGGGCCATCCCGGAATACACCATGCACAGGTATGTAATGATCTCGGGGCGCCCCCATGTGCTCAGACTCTGCCCTGTGACCCCGTTGTGTATGTGTGGAGGGAGGAGTCTGCAGCTCCGGCCCCTCATTGTGCGGTATTATAGGTGGGGTTCGCCGCTCCCCGTCATTATTACTTATCTGCCATATTGTATCTCGCTGTACAGGGGACTCATCAGACCGGACACAACCTACGCGGTTTTCTTCGACTCGGAGGCGGAGCTCGGACCCATCTCTGTGGCCACATTTGTTTGGCACAGTCGCTTACCCTTCCTCTTTCACCGCACCCTGGGGGCCTCCACCGTCACCGTACAGTTCGGGGAGGACGGCGCCGTGTAAGTATCCAAGAGCCAAGTATGGCGGCATTATCATCACAGCAGCGCTCCGCCGATGTCTGCGCTAACACTATTCACACATCTCTTCTCTCTTCTCAGGAGCTCATTCTGTGACAGCAGCACCGTGCAGGACGGCACCCACCAGATCCTCCGCCCCTGCCCTGCCCCCGCCCCACTGTAAGGAAACACGCCGAAAACAGCACCAGGACGGCACCCACCAGATCCTCCGCCTCTGCCCCGTTCCCGCCCAGTAGTAAGGAAAATGCCGAAAACAGCGCCAGGACGGCACCCACCAGATCCTCCGCCCCCGCCCCGATGTAAGGAAAGCCGCCGAAAACAGCGCCAGGACGTGTAAAATAATGAGTTATTATGAATATTTTTCCTCATAATAAAGCTCTACTTACAGGCCATTAGCTTGTAAGTATAGAAGATGCCCTCATCCCTTAGAAAAAGTTTGAGTTTGAAGAACTTCTGGCCAAAGCATCTGACATGGTTAAATCAAAACTGAATGACAGCTCAGTGCTATTCTTTATCTGGTATTTAAGCAACGGTCTGAAATTAGGCATAGAGAATGTATATGTATTACATCAGGCCAAAGGTCAACTAGCCTCAAAGCGCTTCTATACATTCTTTAGGTCAAAGGTCAACTAGCCTGGTTTTGGAAAACAAGTTCTGCGCAGGACACTACGTCTGCAGATTTAAGACCACGTGACCAATGACTTAATGTATAGGCTAAAAATGAGAATGAGTTATATTGGGTTTTTGAAGACATGTTTAAAGCCATGTAAAGACACAAGTGAGGAAAGGAGGGTGTGAGGAAAGGGTATATAAAGCTGGACCACAGTTCATAGAGTTTCGAATGCCGACCATTCTCAACCAGATGGAAGACTGCCTGCCATAACATCACAGCTATGTAAGATAATGGACTCTTTCTCTATCTTTTTCTCTCTTAACTCAATTCTAATTAAGCCCAGCATTATTTTTCTGTAATGATTTTTAACCTTTATTGAATAAACCCATATATGGTTTGCACCTCTATTTCTCTTCAATCATTATATACTGGCTAAGTGGATACGTCAAATCCTATTTTTAACATATTTGGCGAGCCAGCCAGGAGGCCACGTCATTTATTGATAGAATACGGAGACGAATGAAGCAAAATCAGGTAAAGTCAAAAATAGCCATGATAGAGGGGACCACTGACACATTAGTATCCCAGGAAAAACAAACCAAGAATAAAAGACCCATGCTGAATTCTAAAAACAAGAATTCAGGGGGAGCAAACAGAAAAAGCAATATACACTGCTTCTTCTGTGGCCTACCCGGACATCTGAAGTGGGAATGTAAGAAATTCCTAAGGGCGAGAGCAGAGGAAAGGCTGGGTAAGGAAAATGGACTGATGCCAAACACATCCAGTGCACCTCCCCCATCTTCAGCACCTCCACCTTCATACACGCCCACCCATACTGACAACAGAAATAACCAATCACCATATGCACCTCTGACCAGACAAATTAGGGAAATGACCATACAGGGATTGCATGGAAGGGGCAAGACACCTGCTGCTCTTCTCCCTTCTCCATCCTCCTGACTAGCAAAGCCGGTCCCCAGGCTCCATCCACTGGAATTTGTCACTCGAGTTTCAATGGATAGCTGTGGTCGACCATTTTTAAAGGTAAATCTTGAGGGTCAGGAAGTAACATTTCTCCTTGATACAGGTGCGCAATTGAGTGTCACAAATGTTGATTTACATTTAAAGCCAGATTCCCCTGTATGCACAATTGTTGGTTTCAGTGGTAAAAATGGAACAAAGGTGACATTAGCGCAGGATGTTTCTTTGGAAATACCTGGTTCTTTGGAAACAAAAATGGATATTTGGTGTTTTCAGGATACTGAGAATATCATTGGCACTGATTTTATGGAAAAGCATGGCTGGATTATTGATTTGGGTAACAAAACAGTTTGGAAAGACTCTAACGGTTGTAAGGCGGTAGTTATTGATCCGGATGAATATAGTCATGTCGGGACCATTTGTTTGACCGATGTAGTGTCAGCAGATCATTTGTGGCCTGAAACTGGTGATGATGAAGTATTGACTGAGATAGTACAGCGGTTTCCTTCTTTATGGGCTCAGTACAGGAATGAGGTTGGAACAATGAAGGATGTGATTGTTAAAATTGAAGGCCGAGACCCGCCTCCACAGCGTCAGTATAAGTTGCCTCCAGAGTCAGTTGCTCCGATGTCTAAGATTATACAGGAATTGTTGGCTCAAGGTGTGATACGTAAGGCAAATTCTGTTTGTAACAATCCATTGTGGTGTGTTCTGAAAAGCGATGGTAGCTATCGGATGTTATTGGACTTGAGGATTTTCAATAAGTTTACTCCCAATGTTGCACCGATTGTAGCTGATACACATGACATGATGTCGAGATTGGATGCTAAGGCAAAGTATTTCTCAGTATTGGATATCAGTAATTGTTTTTTCAGTATACCGATTGAGAAAAGTTGTCAGTATAGGCTTGCATTCAACCACCTGGATCAACAATTCGTATGTTGTCGTCTTCCTCAAGGCTCTAGTATGTCGCCAAGCATTTTTCATCAGGCGCTAGCGAACGTTTTGTCGAAATTTTCTCGTCCAGAATGTTTATTGCAATATGTGGACGATATCTTGTTGAGTACAGAGGACAATGAGTTGCACGTGACTCTACTTGCAGAATTGTTTGAGCTGCTGCATGATGCAGGTTTGAAACTGAATACCAAAAAGGTCAAGCTGATGCAGACTGAGGTCAGGTTTTTAGGAGTTCTGCTAAATCCAGGTACACGGCGACCCCTACAGGACAGAATAGAGGCAATTGCATTTCTTCCAATTCCAACATCACACAAGGCACTAAGACATTTTTTAGGACTTGTAAATTATTCAAGGGATTTCATTGAAAATTTTGCTGACAAAGCCAGACCTTTGTATGATCTCTTAAAAGGTGACAATGATGATTATTTTGGTCCCTGGGGTGTCGAACAGGAAAAAGCCTTCACACAATTGAAACATGATCTACAACACGCACCTGCGTTAAGTATGGTGGAAAAGAACGCACCTTTTGCGCTTCAAGCACACACTTCAGAGACAAGCATCTCTGTGGTTTTGCTGCAGCTGCAAGGGGGGGAATGGAGAATCTTGGGGTACTTCTCTAAGCTTCTCTCACCTGTTGAGAGGGGGTTTGAGGTGTGCGCAAGACACCTGGTGGGAGTGTATTTCGCGATAAAAATAACCCAAAACATAATCGGGTTCCAAAAGGTTATTCTCCAAACGCCACATTCCACACTGAAACTTCTCTTTGAGAAAAACATCCCAGGTGTGTCAAATCAGAGATTTGCCCATTGGTTGCTCTCATTGTCTCCAAATCAAATTGAGGTAGATTATAAGGCCAAATATGTTCTTCCTCAATTGATGCAGTATGAAGGACAAACCCATGATTGCCTACAAACGTTCCATGAACCAAGTCCATCTCTCTTCAGACGACAGTCGGAAGACGCAGATGAACCTGTGTTTGTAGACGGTTCTAGATTTTTTCTGGAAGGACACTATCACACAGGATATAGAATTTTCTATTCCAAGCGAGGACAAGTGGTAAAACACAAGTTACCGAGTCATTTCTCAGCTCAAAGGGCAGAGATAGAAGCGGTAAGAATGGTCCTACAGCTGAATGAAGCTGATGATCAAACTCCAATGGTAATCTACAGTAATAGCTCCTATGTTGTCAGATCCCTAACCGATTACCTGCCTGTTTGGGAAAGGAGAGGCTACGTGGATTCCTCCAACAAGGCCTTGGTGCACAGTGAAACTCTAAAATCAATTTTTTAAATAGCATCTAGGGCCCCAAATAGATTTGCTATAGTAAAAGTCGCTGCACATAAAAGATCTGATGACGAGTTATCTGTAGGAAATGCAACCGCAGATGCTCTAGCCAAAAAAGCTGCCCTGACAGGAGAGGAAGTGTTTGACTCTGAACCTTCTGAGAATTCAGCGGTTCAAAGAACAGACACGTACATACCTTCATTTGCAGAGGAACAGAGAAAAGATCCTTCTCTTGTTACTTCTCAGGATGATCCAAAGCCTCCTTTTATCTGTGAAAATGGGGTTTTGTGTCACAATTCAAATGGAGAATTGCATCCCGTTGTACCAAAACATCTACAGGTAGAATTCACTCGATACAACCATGAGAGTTTAGGTCACTTGGGACAACAGAAATTGTTAGCCATTCTCAAGGAGAAATTTTATTGGGAAAAAATGGACGAGACAGTTCAAAGTGTTGTACTATCATGTCTCATTTGTGCCCAAATAAATCCAAGACCTAAAGGACAGAAGCCACCACTTCTACGAATCGCACCTGCAGATGGTCCATGGTCTACACTGCAGATAGACTATATTGGTCCTTTACCCTCAGGTAAACATGGTCTCAGGTATGCATTGATTGTGGTAGATGTGTTCTCAAAATGGGTAGAAATATTACCTGTTAGGAAAGATGATGCTTTGTCCACAGCAAGGGAATTGGTACAACATGTATTTTGCACTTGGGGGATCCCAAGGATGATTATTTCCGATCGAGGAAGCCATTTCACAGGTAAAATCATGCAAACTGCTTGTGCTATTCTAGGGGCACGACAGCAATTTCATGTCCCCTATCATCCACAATCTGCGGGAATTGTGGAAAGAATGAATAGAACTATCAAATCCAGAATTGCAAAGATGCTTTTGGACAAAGGTAACACTTGGGTTGACAAGGTACCTTTCATACTGATGAGTATAAGAGGTTCAATCTCTTCTACAACTCAATTCACTCCGTTTGAGTTGATGACGGGAAGGAAAATGCCATTGTGGTTTCCACATGAGCCATTTTTATCCACTCCACAAAAAGATGCTAACTCAAGGTCCCAATGGTTGAGATCGCTGCAGGAGAACCTGGAAGCGATTCTGCCATATGCGGCATCGAGAATGCAGAAAATGGAGCCACCCTATGAGTCCAAATTCAAGAAAGGTGCTCTAGTGATGATCAAAACCTTTCGCAAGAGTGGTCCATGGGAGTGTAATTGGGAAGGTCCATTTGAAGTCCTTGAGACTATGGGACAAGTCACGATTCTCGTGCAACGAGCATCAAATGTGGTAAAAAAATACCCGCAGAAAGCAAAAAGTGTGGGTTCACGTTGACCAGTGCAAAATATTTGTGACAAAATAATGATACTGCATTTCTTTCCAGGAAGAAATGGATTCCGATAAGAACTGGAATAAGGAACCTAAAGATTTTGAAGGAAAGATGACATCAAGCCTTCCAGAAAAAGAACATTTTCCCAAGCTCAAGACAAGCTTCTATGTGATGGGAAGGACTTTCCTGCTGCTTTGCTTCATTTCCGTCATTGTCTACAAGTTACATCAAGGAACAATCACCAATGATGTGAATGAACAGACTAGAGAGATTCAACATTCTCGAAGACCGAGAGGATCAGAGACACGGAACTTACTGACAGAGAACATCACGGATGATTCTGTGGAGATAACAGGAAATATCTGCATGGGATATGGAACAAAATGTTGCATTAAATTACATTTCATACACGACACGGACATAATATTACATGCTATTGCAGGACCTAAAACTAGATTCACACAATTACAAGGAGAATATGTACACAATAATAAAACTGGTACATGGGAATGTTCTCCTACAGATGTACTATACTGGAACATAGAGATCAGAGGTGATGAACCTGCTGTATGGTCCGGTGATATTACAAATGACATGATTGCTAGGGGAAAGTTTGGAAGATCCAAAACAGAAATTTTGTTAAAAACTCAGGTTTTTGGGAAAATTCTGGATCCTTCTTTACTCTCCATTACAGAAGGAGATAAAGATTGGGTCAAAACATGGAATTTCCAGATAACACGGGAACCTGTGCAAGTTCAGGTATCTGTAGTGTTTACCGTTACTAACACTATAGTTCCGGAAATAAGGGTTTCACCACAGACAGTACATAACAAAGAAAATACATTTCCTATAATGTTAAAATGTAACACAAGATTGAAATTGCCTTCTGAGTCTCTGATGACATGGACCAAAAATTCATCATTTTTGGGAAGTTTTTTAAACAGTCCAACTAATGTCATTCACAGAGGTCAGATTGGTAATATCAGATGGATGGATGATAATTTCATTTTTTCCATAGAAAATCCATCTTCCAGGGACTCTGGAATTTACCAGTGTTGCGTTGAAACAAAGACTCATTACAGACAATGTAAAGACGTTAGTGTGAATATTTGGTCAGCAGCAGATAGTGCATGCACAGACACGAGATTCATGCCATCTACTCTGTTCAAAAGGTGTAAAGATTCAGAAGAGTTTGAATCAACTTCTTGAAAAGATGGTAATGAATACAGCTGCTGTACTAGGGTCTTCCGTGTCACATCTACAGGATGCTACATTAGCTCTCGTGGAAAGCACACACGAAACACAAGTAGCTAAAGCGTGCCTGGAGATACAGATAGAGTATTCCTCTAATCTGAAGCTGATTGCACAAGCTTTACAGAGTGGAATTACTCCACTGGGAATACTGCAAAATTTACCTGTAGAGTATGACTTTGCATTGAATCATACGGATTTGTGGGTAAATAAGTGGTTAGGATGTGAACGAAACATTTGTGTTGGCACATCGCTAATCCCAGTGATCGGAAGAGAGGGAACTATTGTTCCTGTTACAGTTTTGGGTATACCTGTGAGTAACACACAAGTGTTCTATCAACTGCAGTACACAGATTTTGCATTTGATGGAGTGAACACTGAACAAGTAGACATTTCTTCATGTTTGCATTTTGTTTCTAAGGTGATGTGTTTACCTGGACAGGATAAGGTGATCTATCATTCATGTTTTCATAATCATTCTTCTTGTCATGCGAGAATAGAGACTGTACAGACACTACATGATCTGGTGACTCCAATAAGTCCAAATAAGATTTGTTTCCAGGTCATGTCTGAGACAGAGAAGGTTTCTGCTTTCTATTCTACTTGTGTACATAAGGAAAACCTACCTATGGGTTTGTATTGTATAGAAGGAAATGTGAGATCTCTTTCAAAGAAGGAGGGAAGTTTTAATATCACTTCTATAGGAAAGAGAAACCTAACGGCATTTCCCATACAATTCAATTCATTACAAATTAATGATTTTCCTTGGGATATGTGGACAAGTGAAATAAAGAAAGATAAGGGTTTGTTAGATTTATTAACGAAACAGTTAAAGGAAGCAGAAATTATATTCAGGCATGAACAAGGTGAATTAAGTGATATTGAACACGAATGGAATGGAATGTCAGGTAGAACTTGGTGGAAAAGTTTTGGGAAGTCAGTACATACCTGGTCTCAGTCATCAGTCCAGACAGTGGTAGGAAATGTTTTATTTAACCCCATTATAATCATATTTTTATTAGTTTTGATGTGCATTATTTGTCAAGTTTTTGTTACATAGTTACATAGTTACTAAGGTTGAAAAAAGACCTAGGTCCATCTAGTTCAACCTTCCTCCACCAGTTCTACACCTGGTCACCAAGTCATTTATAACCAACAATGTTGTGTGTACTGAGGAAATCATCCAGCCCTTTTTTGAAAGCTGTTATAGTATCTGCCATTACTACCTCTTGTGGTAGTGTATTCCACAGTCTGACTGCTCTAACTGTAAAGAACCCTTTCCTATTTAGCTGTCGGAATCGCTTTTCTTCCACTCGCAGTGAATGCCCCCTGGTCCTTAGTATTGTCTTCGGAAGAAATAAGTCATGTGCCAGTCCTTTATATTGACCACACATGTATTTATACATATAAATGAGATCTCCTCTGAGACGTCTTTTTTCTAAGCTAAACATATCTAACTTTTTCAACCTGTCATCATGTGGGAGGCCTCCATTCCTTGTAGTAGTCTAGTTGCCTGCCTTTGAACTGACTCTAACTTCTGAATGTCCTTTTTAAAATGTGGAGCCCAAAACTGAATCCCATATTCCAGATGTGGTCTTACAAGTGATTTATAGAGGGGTAATAATACGTTGGGATCGCGGGATCTAATCTCTCTTTTTATACACCCTAGAATCTTGTTTGCTTTTGCAGCTGCTGCTTGACATTGAGTGCTGCTGCTCAACTTATTTGTAATGAGAATACTCAAGTCCTTCTCCTGTTCTGTAGTCCCGAGTTTACTTCCATTTAATGTATACGCAGCTATAGGATTACTCCGTCCTCGGGGCATTACTTTACATTTATCAACATTAAATCTCATTTGCCAAGTATCTGCCCATTCTGACATCTTATCCAGATCTTTTTGTAATATTATACTATCAAGTTCAGTTTTTAATATCCTACATAGTTTGGTGTCATCGGCAAAGACTGACACTGTACTATCAATCCCATCCACAAGGTCATTAATAAAGAGATTAAAAAGAATTGGTCCTAGCACAGATCCCTGCGGATCCCTTCTTGTGATGTCTAGAATTCAGAAGATATATAAGAATATAAAAATAGAAATGAAGAAGGAAGATACTATTCTTAGAGAAATGTTAAGACATAAGACTATGACTTTTTGACAGAAAGCTTTAGATTGGTTTGTCAAGTCAGATATTGGTCTAGAATCTTCAAACAGAATGCATGTGATACAAATGATGACGAATGAGTTAGGGTTTCACGAGATTCCACAAATCTTCAAAAGGGGGGATTGTAAAATAATGAGTTATTATGAATATTTTTCCTCATAATATAACTCTACTTACAGGCCATTAGCTTGTAAGTATAGAAGATGCCCTCATCCCTTAGAGAAAGTTTGAGTTTGAAGAACTTCTGGCCAAAGCATCTGACATGGTTAAATCAAAACTGGCTGACAGCTCAGTGCTATTCTTTATCTGGTATTTAAGCAACGGTCTGAAATTAGGCATAGAGAATGTATATGCATTACATTAGGCCAAAGGTCAACTAGCCTCAAAGTGCTTCTATACGTTCTTTAGGTCAAAGGTCAACTAGCCTGGTTTTGGAAAACAAGTTCTGCGCAGGACACTACGTCCGCAAATTTAAGACCACGTGACCAATGACTTAATGTATAGGCTAAAAATGAGAATGAGTTATATTGGGTTCTTAAAGACATGTTTAAAGCCATATAAAGACACAAGTGAGGAAAGGAGGGTGTGGTGAAATGTATTTAAGCTGGACCACAGTTCATAGAGTTTAGAATGCCGACCATTCTCAACCAGATGGACGACTGCCTGCCGTGACATCACAGCTATGTAAGATAATGGACTCTTTCTCTATCTTTTTCTCTCTTAACTCAATTCTAATTAAGCCCAGCATTATTTTTCTGTAATGATTTTTAACCTTTATTGAATAAACCCACATATGGTTTTGCACCTCTATTTCTCTTCAATCATTATATACTGGCTAAGTGGATACATCAAATCCCATTTTTAACAGGATGGCTCCCACCAGATCCTCCGCCCCTGCCCCGCCCCCGCCCCGCTGTAAGGAAAATCACCAAAAACAGCGCCAGGACGACACCCACCAGATCCTCCGCCCCCGCCCCGCTGTAAGGAAAATCACCAAAAACAGCGCCAGGACGGCACCCACCAGATCCTCCGCCCCTGCCCCGCCCCCGCCCCGCTGTAAGGTAAATCACCAAAAACAGCACCAGGACGGCACCCACCAGATCCTCCGCCCCTGCCTCACCCCCGCCCCGCT
Source organism: Anomaloglossus baeobatrachus (assembly GCF_048569485.1). Classification (NCBI taxonomy): domain Eukaryota; kingdom Metazoa; phylum Chordata; class Amphibia; order Anura; family Aromobatidae; genus Anomaloglossus; species Anomaloglossus baeobatrachus. Next base: position 102,047 of record NW_027444968.1, read on the forward strand.
GTAAGGAAAATCACCAAAAACAGCGCCAGGACGGCACCTACCAGATCCTCCGCCCCTGCCCCACCTCCGCCCCGCTGTAAAGAAAATCACCAAAAACAGAGCCAGGACGGCACCTACCAGATCCTTCGCCCCTGCTCCGCCCCCGCCCCACTGTAAGAAAAAACGCCGAAAACAGCGCCAGGACGGAACCCACCAGATCCTCCGCCCCTGCCCCGCCCCCGCCCCGCTGTAAGGAAAAACGCCGAAAACAGCGCCAGGACGGCACCCACCAGATCCTCCGCCCGTGCCCCGCCCCCGCCCCGCTGTAAGGAAAAGTCCCTAAAACAGTGCCAGGACGGCACCCACCAGATCCTCCGCCCCTGCCCCACCCCTGCCCCACTGTAAGGAAAAACGCCGAAAACAGCGCCAGGACGGCACCCACAAGATCCTCCGCCCCTGCCCCACCCCTGCCCCACTGTAAGGAAAAACGCCGAAAACAGCGCCAGAACGGCACCCACCAGATCCTCCGCCCCTGCCCCACCCCTGCCCCACTGTAAGGAAAAACGCCGAAAACAGCGCCAGGACGGCACCCACAAGATCCTCCGCCCCTGCCCCGCTGTAAGGAAAAGTGTCGAAAACAGTGCCAGGAAGGCACCCACCAGATCCTCCGCCCCTGCCCCACCCCTGCCCCACTGTAAGGAAAAACGCCGAAAACAGCGCCAGGACGGCACCCACAAGATCCTCCGCCCCTGCCCCGCTGTAAGGAAAAGTGTCGAAAACAGTGCCAGGAAGGCACCCACCAGATCCTCCGCCCCTGCCTCACCCCTGCCCCACTGTAAGGAAAACGCCAAAAACAGCGCCAGGACGGCACCCACCAGATCCTCCGCTCCTGCGCAGCCCCCGCCCCGCTGTAAGGAAAAACGCCGAAAACAGCGCCAGGACGGCACCCACCAGATCCTCCGCCCCTGCCCCACCCCTGCCCCACTGTAAGGAAAACGCCGAAAACAGCGCCAGGATGGCACCCACCAGATCCTCTGCCCCGGCCCGCTGTAAGGAAAAACGCAGGAAGCAGAGACGCCATTCACTACATCAACACTCGTAATCTGTGCTGTTACATAGGACTGCCGGAGACAACAACTACATTATCTGTACTCCGAGAGATATCACTGTGTTATCTGTGGTGTTACATAGGACTGCAGGTGACATCTACTACATTATCTGTACTCAGAGAGATATCACTGTGTTATCTGTGGTGTTACATAGGACTGCAGGTGACATCTACTACATTATCTGTACTCAGAGATATCACTGTTATCTGGTGTGTTACATGGGACTGCAGGTGACATCTACTGCATTATCTGTACTCAGAGATATCACTGTATTATCTGTGGTGTTACATAGGACTGCAGGTGACATCTACTACATTATCTGTACTCAGAGATATCACTGTGTTATCTGTGGTGTTACATAGGACTGCAGGTGACATCTACTACATTATCTGTACTCAGAGATATCACTGTGTTATCTGTGGTGTTACATAGGACTGCAGGTGTCATCTACTACATTATCTGTACTCAGAGATATCACTGTGTTATCTGTGGTGTTACATAGGACTGCAAGTGACATCTACTACATTATCTGTACTCAGACATATCACTGTGTTATCTGTGGTGTTACATAGGACTGCAGGTGACATCTACTACATTATCTGTACTCAGAGATATCACTGTGTTATCTGTGGTGTTACATAGGACTGCAGGTGACATCTACTGCATTATCTGTACTCAGAGATATCACTGTGTTATCTGTGGTGTTACATAGGACTGCAGGTGTCATCTACTACATTATCTGTACTCAGAGATATCACTGTGTTATCTGTGGTGTTACATAGGACTGCATGTGACATCTACTGCATTATCTGTACTCAGGGATATCACTGTGTTATCTGTGGTGTTACATAGGACTGCAGGTGACATCTACTACATTATCTGTACTCAGAGATATCCCTGTGTTATCTGTGGGGTTACATAGGACTGCAGGTGACATCTACTACATTATCTGTACTCAGAGAGATATCACTGTGTTATCTGTGTGGTTACATAGGACTGCAGGTGACATCTACTACATTATCTGTACTCAGAGAGATATCACTGTGTTATCTGTGGTGTTACATAGGACTGCAGGTGACATCTACTACATTATCTGTACTCAGAGAGATATCACTGTGTTATCTGTGGTGTTACATAGGACTGCAGGTGACATCTACTACATTATCTGTACTCAGAGATATCACTGTATTATCTGTGGTGTTACATAGGACTGCAGGTGACATCTACTACATTATCTGTACTCAGATATCATTGTGTTATCTGTCGTGTTACATAGGACTGCCGGTTTCTCCGGGCCTTCTCCTGCGTCCTGTGATGCGTTGCACATGGTGTTAACCCTTTCTGTGTCGTCAGTAATGAGCACTCACCCGTTATGTCAGGCGCAGATCTCGGAGTTCAGCAGTTGGATAATAAACTCCTGTGATCAGTGATTCTCGGTTCGGGGGTCTCGTGTGCGATTCTTTTTCTGCTCCCAGTTTTGTGCACAATATGGGGGAGACGCCACTGGGAGGAGGAGATAAACACAGAAAGTACAAACCTGCAAGTGTAGGTGGGGAAGGAGCACAATCATACATGGCGAGCATGCATATACGAGCACGCATACACACCGGCTATTACAGGGTCCTGAGAAAGTAAATACTGTCAGTATACAGGGGTCCCGCATAATGAATCCACCATTCGGCACACCACTGCCATACTGTGCACTGTGAGCCGGTGACCCAGGTTCTCGTTCACACCAACAGTGATTTTATCCACACCACAAAGTGTTACAGACCTGGAAACCCGGAACGCAGCCGGTTTACGTAAATGCCGTCCAATAAATGTCCAGATCGCCTCCTGCCCTGCTCTGGAATCCTGGGTGCAGGGGTCGTCTGGCGGAGCAGGGGTCGTCTGGCGGAGCAGGGGTCGTCTGGTGGAGCAGGGGTCTTCTGGCGAAGAAGGGGTCATCTGGCGGAGCAGGGGTCTTCTGGCGGAGCAGGGGTCTTCTGGAGGAGCAGGGGTCGTCTGGCGGAGCAGGGGTCGTCTGGCGGAGCAGGCCTCTTCTGGCGGTGCAGGGGTCTTCTGGCAGTGCAGGGGTCTTCTGGCAGTGCTGGCCTCTTCTGGCGGTGCAGGGGTCTTCTGGCAGTGCAGGCCTCTTCTGGCGGTGCAGGGGTCTTCTGGCAGTGCTGGCCTCTTCTGGCGGTGCAGGGGTCTTCTGGCGGTGCAGGGGTCTTCTGGCAGTTCTGGCCTCTTCTGGCGGTGCAGGCCTCTTCTGGCGGTGCAGGGGTCTTCTGGCGGTGCAGGGGTCTTCTGGCAGTGCTGGCCTCTTCTGGCGGTGCAGGGGTCTTCTGGCGGTGCAGGGGTCTTCTGGCAGTGCTGGCCTCTTCTGGCGGTGCAGGGGTCATCTGGCGGTGCAGGGGTCTTCTGGCAGTGCTGGCCTCTTCTGGCGGTGCAGGCCTCTTCTGGCGGTGCAGGCCTCGTCTGGCGGTGAAGGGGCCGCTTATAATGTCCAGGTCTCTCAGTAACGGCCTGTGTTTGCTCCACACAGCACTTGCTGCTCCTGGATCCCAGCAGAGACACCCCCTGCTGTGCGCTGCAGGATTAAATGTATTTCCCCAGACATGAGCCTGTTGCAAAACCCGGACTGGAGGAAGAGATCCTCCCACTGCCAAACCTACAGAACTCTCCAAAAATAGAAGCCCTATGGCCTTGTACGCACGCTGCGTTTTTCTCTGCTTATTTGCCACGTTTTTCAGGTGCAGTTTTGGTCCCACGCTGCATGCATTTCCTTCCCCAGCAAAGTTTTTTTTGCTGGCCGCACGTTGCAGCTTTTTTTGGCTGCGTCTTTGTGGTGACTGCTGCAGCCGGTCAATTCTGTCTGCGTTTTTGAGCATTTCCAGTCAATAGATTTGACTTAAAAAACGCACTTGGCAAAAACGCTGTAAAAAAAATGGGAAAAAACAAGGCAAAAAATGCATGCCGAGGAAGTGTTTTTTTGGGACCAAAAACGTGCATCTTTGTGGTCGCCACTGAGCTGACGCATGCGCACACAGCCTAACAGGTTTAATTAAACAAAAAACTAGGTAACATATCTTGACCAAGATCCCACTCTTATTTTGTGTTGCACTCACATTGGTGACTACGCCACACTCCAGCCGGTCTCACATGGTCTCCAAGCACATTCTGGAGGAAACGTAGCGACATTCATATATGACATATCTCCCTCTGTTTAGACTCGTGGGGTTGAACACTTGTCACCAGACAGGGACCCCTAGACAGCGCATCTGCATTTCCCCTGCAACCTCCCTGCACGATGCTCCACAGTAAAGTTAAAGTTTTGCAAGGAGAGAAGCCACCTGGTGACCCTGGAGTTCCTGTCCTCGGCATTCCTCATCCAGGCCAGCGATGAATGGTCCATCACCATCCGAAACTCACCCCAGCAGGTAATAACGCAGGGAATCCAAGGCCCATTCATGCCCATTTCTCCACTACGCTGTAGTTCTTCTCTGCTGGGGTGAGCTTTCTGCTCAGGTAGGTGACCGGGTGCTCTCCTCCATTTATCTCCTGTGACAGGACCACTACCCAGACCCACCTCCGAGGCATCTGTCTGCACTACAAACCCCTTCTTAAAATTGGGATTGATGAGGACGGGCCGTGCACACAGGACCACCTTTAGTGACTGGAACGCTTCCTCCACCTGAAGTTCCAGCGCACCATGACCTACTTCTTCCCTTTTAACAGATCGGTCAGAGGTGCTGATCTCTCAGAAAAATTGGGTATGAAATGCCTGTAATACCTCATGATGCCACGGAAAGCGCTCACCTGCTTCGTGGTAAGGGGCCGGGGACAGTTTTGTATGACTTTATTAATCTGTGGCTTGATAACCCCTCAGCCTATCACATAACCCAAGTAGCGAGCTTCTTCGAGACCTACTGCACATTTTTTGGAGTTGGCCTTCAAACCACCCTGGGCATTGGGTGAAGGTTAAATTGTGGCACCTCATTCAACTTTCAGAAATTGTTGCAAAATCGTAACGAACCGTCTGGCTTTGGGAGTAATACAATAGAGCTAGCACAGTCGCTCCAGGACTTCTCAATAACACCTAGTTGTAGCATATTTTTCACCTCCTCCGCGATGGCTTGCCTATGAGCCTCCGGCACACGGTATGGCTTCATTCGTACCTTTACGTGAGGCTCGGTGACAATGTCATGACGGATTACAGACGTTCAGCCGGGCAGGTCTGACAATACAAATGTATATATGTGACGCCTCTGGACTATTCAGGTGGTCGCAGGGTACTGCACGCTCTTTCTCTTTAGTGCAGTATTCAAATCCCTCTTGGTTCTGGGTCCCCATCATGCAGTGCTGCCTCCATCAGCAAATCAAATCCTAGATACACCCTGCACCACACCCACCAGGCACACTAGTGGGCGGCTTGAGCAGAATAGGGCTGCCCACCTAGGGGTCAGGCAGGGAGGTGGAAGGTGTTAGAGGAGTCGAATAGTAGCCCTCAAGGTGAGAGGAGCTCAGAGGAAGCTGGGAGTAGTGACTCCCAGGAGAAGCTATCTAGGTTGCAGACGGTGGTCTGGACCTAGAGGAGTCGGACCCCCGGTCGCAGGGGATTGAGGCGAGTTGCCTGGACCTGTCAAAGAGGACGGTCAGCAGCCTGGTGCTATCACCGGTCCGGGATCGAAGGCACAGCGGGGTACACGGACCCTAGGTCGGGGAGAAGCTTCAGGCGACCCGGCAATTAACCTGCGAAGAATGGAGCCCTTATGGACTGTTCCCACCAGTTCCAGAATTGGGGCACTAGCGCAACGAGGGGGATAGAGCCTTCCATACAAGCAACCCACCAAAATCCCAAGCATGAGCCCTGAGAGCAGGCTCCCACACTTATCCACAGTGGGGAGCGGGGCCCGGCAAGTTCCAGACTACCAGGCCACTACAGTGAACTTAAACTTTGTGCCAAGAGGCAGATCACAGATCACCAGGCAGCACTGCAGGTGACGGGACCCGGACGAGCTCCCCGAGAGAGGCAGCAGCACCCGGAGACTTGGTTTACCCTGTTGTCAGCATCTGCTTATTGGCTGAGTGAGTACCTGAGTGATCTCCCAGTCACGGCACCCTGTATCATCATCCAGAGTCCTGGAGCATACCCCTGCCCGTGGAGGGCAACGACACCTTGCTGCCCCACTTCATCACCCCAGATACTCCCAACGGCAGCAGCGGTACTCCCAGGTACCGTACATCACGGGTGGCGTCACGAACTACAACTCCCCTGTAAATATCCCCCTTTTACATTAGAGTGTGGCCCCTAAGACCACGGGTCCGGAGACCCTCGAGCCACGAACGGACACTATCCCCGGATCCGAGCGGATTGTAGCGTGTTCAGGCGGGCGTCCACAGAAGACATGAATTGCAGCATGCGGGTCTGAGTCTCACGCTGGCGTTGGAGTTCCTCCTGTACGGCTGCTAGTGCTGCAGCGGGATCCATGGCCTGATCTTACTGTCAGGGCCAGGTGGACGGGCAGACCCAGGAGCTTGGTCCACTGGGCCGAACTCCTTGATGGTGGTAAGGGGTCCGGTAGCTGGAGCACTATAGGCAGCAGAACAGTCCGTGCACACGAGTATAACGGAGAAGTCCCTGGGACCACGGAGTCACTGATGGTAGTCCGGGTGACGGAGCTCAGGTTCGGAAGCCGAGAAGATGTCAGGCGGGGTCCGGAACCTTTGGAGCGAGATGACGGGTCACCGCAGGGATCCGAGATGGTACGGACTGTCAGGATGGCAGATAGGCAGCGTTCGGGGTTCGGGATTCGGCAGGACCGGATGGCGAGGCAGGCTCGGCTCTACAAGAGAGATAGGTGAGTATATCACAGAGACACAAGGAGACCTGACTCCTAGCTTAAGAAACACGAAGATCAGGCCCCGCCCACTTGGACATTAAACCCCTTTATACCCTGTACCTGTGTGCATCATTTCCTGTTAATGGACGCTGGCCCTTTAAGAAAGGGTCAATGACCGCGCGCGCGCCCTAATGCGCATGCGCGCGGCCCGAGTGCCAGAAGCCAGAGCAGGAAGCTGAAAGGAGGAAGCAGCAGAGCCGGGCTGGGGCTGAGAAGCCGACGGGCGCCGGGAGCGGGGACCAGGACGCCGGGGACGCGCCGGCAATGGATGCTGGAGAGCGGGGAGCGGCGGTGACCGGACCGAGGAACCGGGAAGCGAGGCAGGGGAGCCGGGGAGCGTGACAGGTGAGCCGGGGAGCAGCGCAGGGGACCCGGGGAGCGTGACAGATGCCCAGGTTATACCAACTGTACATATATAATTATATACAGGAGATGCCCAGGTTATACCGGCTGTACATATATAATTATATACAGGAGATGCCCAGGTTATACCAGCTGTACATATATAATTATATACAGGAGATGCCCTGGTTATACCGGCTGTACATATATAATTATATACAGGAGATGCCCAGGTTATACCGGCTGTACATATATAATTATATACAGGAGATGCCCAGGTTATACCGGCTGTACATATATAATTATATACAGGAGATGCCCAGGTTATACCGGCTGTACATATATAATTATATACAGGAGATGCCCAGGTTATACCGGCTGTACATATATAATTATATACAGGAGATGCCCAGGTTATACCATCTGTACATATATAATTATATACAGGAGATGTCCAGGTTATACCGGCTGTACATATATAATTATGTACAGGAGGTGCCCAGGTTATACCAGCTGTACATATATAATTATATACAGGAGATGTCCAGGTTATACCGGCTGTACATATATAATTATATACAGGAGATGCCCGGGTTATACCGGCTGTACATATATAATTATATACAGGAGATGCCCAGGTTATACCAGCTGTACATATATAATTATATACAGGAGATGCCCAGGTTATACCAGCTGTACATATATAATTATATACAGGAGATGCCCGGGTTATACCGGCTGTACATATATAATTATATACAGGAGATGTCCAGGTTATACCGGCTGTACATATATAATTATATACAGGAGATGCCCGGGTTATACCAGCTGTACATATATAATTATATACAGGAGATGCCCAGGTTATACCGGCTGTACATATATAATTATATACAGGAGATGCCCAGGTTATACCGGCTGTACATATATAATTATATACAGGAGATGCCCAGGTTATACCGGCTGTACATATATAATTATATACAGGAGATGCCCAGGTTACACCAGCTGTACATATATAATTATATACAGGAGATGTCCAGGTTATACCGGCTGTACATATATAATTATATACAGGAGATGCCCGGGTTATACCAGCTGTACATATATAATTATATACAGGAGATGCCCAGGTTATACCGGCTGTACATATATAATTATATACAGGAGATGCCCAGGTTATACCGGCTGTACATATATAATTATATACAGGAGATGCCCAGGTTATACCGGCTGTACATATATAATTATATACAGGAGATGCCCAGGTTACACCAGCTGTACATATATAATTATATACAGGAGATGTCCAGGTTATACCGGCTGTACATATATAATTATATACAGGAGATGCCCAGGTTATACCGGCTGTACATATATAATTATATAGAGGATATTTCTGGGGCACTCCTCCTTTCTTCTTCTTTTCTTCTCCTCGCTGTCGCTGACCTCGTCTGACCTTCACTTCCCTTTTTTCCGTTGTGATTTCTTCTCCTTTTTCCTTCTCTTTCCTCTTCTCCATTTTCTCTCATATTTTCGGGGAGTTTCCATATTCTTTGCTGTCAGTGGTCGATTCTCGGAGCCGTTCTGTCGTCTGCGCGGTCGGTTCTCGGAGCCGCTGGTAACACGAGATCAGTGAAATCCAACCCTGGAAACTCTGTCCCAGCGGATGATATTATACGGAGGATCCAGGACTACAGCCCCAGCATGTACACAGCCCTAAGGATGATGAGGATCACACTCCTGATCATTCACATGATGACAGGTCTGGTGGCAGGTAAGAGCGGCATACACACCAGAGGGGCCGCACACTCACCGGAGGGGCCATGGGGGCCGCACACTCACCAGAGGGGCCGCTGAGGCCGCACACACCAGAGGAGCCGCACACTCACCGGAGGGACCGCAGATGCCGCACACACCAGAGGGGCCACACACTCACCCGAGGGGCTATGGGGGCTGCACACTCACTGGAGGGGCGATGGGGGCCGTTCACACAGATGTATGGTCTTTGGTGACAAAGTTATGGCCAAGAAACCCACAACAGTCAAAGAACTGTGGAAGAGACTGGAAGAAGAGTGGGTCAAAATCCCCCCAGAGCAGTGTGAGAGGCTAGTGATGTCCTGTGGCCGCAGATGACGTCATTCACAGCGATGGCCGGGGCACATCCTACTGATTGGGACTGTTGTTACCTGCAGAACATTTACTGATCATCTCTCTCTACAGTCATTGCTGCTCTCCAATTACAATGCCTTGTGAAAGTATTCAGCCCCCTTGAATTTTTTAACCTTTTCCCACATTTCAGGCTTCAAACATAAAGATAAAATGTTAATGTTCTGGTGAAGAATCAACAAGTGACACAATTGTGAGGTTAGATGGAGGGCGTTTGTGAACAGCAGTTTTCAGCTCTTTCCACAGATTCTCGATTGGGTTCAGGTCTGGACTGTGACTTGGCCATTCTAACACCTGGATACGGTTATTTGTGAACCATTCCATTGTAGATTTTGCTTTATGTTTGGGATCATTGTCTTGTTGGAGACAACTCTCCATCCCAGTCTCAGGTCTTTTGCAGACTCCAACAGGTTTTCTTCAAGAATGGTCCTGTATTTGGCTAAATTCATCTTCCCATCAATTTTAACCATCTTCACTGTCCCTGCTGAAGAAAAGCAGGCCCAAACCATGATGCTGCCACCACCATGTTTGACAGTGGGGATGGTGTGTTCAGGGTGATGAGCTGTGTTGCTTTTATCGTTTAGCATTCTGCCCAAATAGTGTGATTTTGGTTTCCTCTGAGCAGAGCCCCTTCTTCCACATGTTTGGGGTCTCCAGGCGGCTTGTGGCAAACTCTAAACAACACTTTTTCTGGATATCTTTGAGAAATGGCTTCTTCTTGCCACTCTTCCATAAAGGCCAGATTTGTGCAGTGTAGACTGATTGTTGTGCTATGGACAGACTCTCCCCCCTCAGCTGTAGATCTCTGCAGATCATCCAGAGGGATCATGGGCCTCTTGGCTGCGTCTCTGATCAGTCTTCTCCTTGTGTGAGATGACAGTTTGGATGGACGGCCGGGTCTTGGTAGATTTGCAGTGGTATGATGCTCCTTCCATTTCAATATGATCACTTGCACAGTGCTTCTTGGGATGTTTAAAGTTGTGGAAATCTTTTTGTAACCAAATCCGGTTTTACACTTCTCCACAACAGTATCACGGACCTGCCTGTTGTGTTCCTTGGTCTTCATGATGCTCTCTGTGCTTTACACAGAACATGAGCCTATCACAGAGCAGGGGCATTATACGGAGACTTGATTACACACAGGGGCTTATATTTATCATCATCAGTCATTTAGGACAACATTGGATCATTCACAGATCCTCAATCAACTTCTGGAGGGAGTTTGCTGCACTGAAAGTAAAGGGGATGAATAATATTGCACGCCCCAATTTTCAGTTATTTATTTTTTAAAAAAGTTTAATATAAGTAATACATTTCCTTCATCTTCACAATTGTGTCACTTGTTGTAGATTCTTCACCAGAACATTAACATTTTTATCTTTATGTTTGAAGCCTGAAACGTGAGAAAAGGGTGAAAAATTCAAGGGGCTGAATACTTTCACAAGCCACTATATCAGCATGTTTGGGGCAAAATTAAAGTTTTATGTTGGTAAACTTTGGATCTTTTCTAAAACCCTGTTTTGGTGGCACAGTGCACCCCTTAGGCCACTTTCACATTGTGTTTTCAGCTACGTTCACTGGAGCCGTTGGGGCATCCGTCTGAACCCATATGGACGCATACGCTGATGGAGCCATTGACTATAATGGGGTAGACGGAGTCAACGTGGGCTCTGTCTTGCACCATTTTCGGGCATATATGTTTTCTGCAGGCTAGTAGACTACGTTTGGGTGTCCACCTGGAGAAAATGTATATGCCCCAAAATGATGCAGCGTCCGAAACACGTTTTGCGGGGGGAGGGGGGTACAGACGGATGTCCCAACGAGACCAGTGAATGTAGGTGAAAACCCAATGTGAAAGTAGACTTATACAAAACCGGAGCATGGTCACCAAAGGAGACTTTGAGCTTGTTCTCTGTTTTTTATATGGAGAGTGAGGTCTGGATTAGTGTATAGCGTTGGATACATTGTATCAGTTATTATATGTGGAGTGAGGTCTGGATTAGTGTATAGCACTGGATACATTGTATCAGTTATTATATGTGGAATGAGGTCTGGATTAGTGTATAGCGTTGGATACATTGTATCAGTTATATGTGGAGTGAGGTCTGGATTAGTGTATAGCGCTGGATACATTGTATCAGTTATTATATGTGGAGTGAGGTCTGCATTAGTGTATAGCGTTGGATACATTGTATCAGTTATTATATGTGGAGTAAGGTCTGGATTAGTGTATAGCGTTGGATACATTGTATCAGTTATTATATGCGGAGTGAGGTCTGGATTAGTGTATAGCACTGGATACATTGTATCAGTTATTATATGTGGAGTGAGGTCTGGATTAGTGTATAGCGCTGGATACATTGTATCAGTTATTATATGTGGAGTGAGGTCTGGATTAGTGTATAGCACTGGATACATTGTATCAGCTATTATATGTGGAGTGAGGTCTGGATTAGTGTATAGCACTGGATACATTGTATCAGTTATATGTGGAATGAGGTCTGGATTAGTGTATAGCGTTGGATACATTGTATCAGTTATATGTGGAGTGAGGTCTGGATTAGTGTATAGCGTTGGATACATTGTATCAGTTATTATATGTGGAGTGAGGTCTGGATTAGTGTATAGCGCTGGATACATTGTATCAGTTATATGTGGAGTGAGGTCTGGATTAGTGTATAGCGTTGGATACATTGTATCAGTTATTATATGTGGAGTGAGGTCTGGATTAGTGTATAGCGTTGGATACATTGTATCAGTTATTATATGTGGAATGAGGTCTGGATTAGTGTATAGCACTGGATACATTGTATCAGTTATATGTGGAGTGAGGTCTGGATTAGTGTATAGCGTTGGATACATTGTATCAGTTATTATATGTGGAGTGAGGTCTGGATTAGTGTATAGCACTGGATACATTGTATCAGTTATATGTGGAGTGAGGTCTGGATTAGTGTATAGCGCTGGATACATTGTATCAGTTATTATATGTGGAGTGAGGTCTGGATTAGTGTATAGCGTTGGATACATTGTATCAGTTATTATATGTGGAGTGAGGTCTGGATTAGTGTATAGCGTTGGATACATTGTATCAGTTATTATATGTGGAGTGAGGTCTGGATTAGTGTATAGCACTGGATACATTGTATCAGTTATTATATGTGGAGTGAGGTCTGGATTAGTGTATAGCACTGGATACATTGTATCAGTTATTATATGTGGAGTGAGGTCTGGATTAGTGTATAGCACTGGATACATTGTATCAGTTATTATATGTGGAGTGAGGTCTGGATTAGTGTATAGCACTGGATACATTGTATCAGTTATTATATGTGGAGTGAGGTCTGGATTAGTGTATAGCGTTGGATACATTGTATCAGTTATTATATGTGGAGTGAGGTCTGGATTAGTGTATAGCACTGGATACATTGTATCAGTTATTATATGTGGAGTGAGGTCTGGATTAGTGTATAGCACTGGATACATTGTATCAGTTATTATATGTGGAGTGAGGTCTGGATTAGTGTATAGCGTTGGATACATTGATACATTGTATCAGTTATTATATGTGGAATGAGGTCTGGATTAGTGTATAGCGCTGGATACATTGTATCAGTTATTATATGTGGAGTGAGGTCTGGATTAGTGTATAGCGCTGGATACATTGTATCAGTTATTATATGTGGAGTGAGGTCTGGATTAGTGTATAGCGCTGGATACATTGTATCAGTTATTATATGTGGAGTGAGGTCTGGATTAGTGTATAGCGTTGGATACATTGTATCAGTTATTATATGTGGAGTGAGGTCTGGATTAGTGTATAGCGTTGGATACATTGTATCAGTTATTATATGTGGAGTGAGGTCTGGATTAGTGTATAGCGTTGGATACATTGTATCAGTTATTATATGTGGAGTGAGGTCTGGATTAGTGTATAGCACTGGATACATTGTATCAGTTATTATATGTGGAGTGAGGTCTGGATTAGTGTATAGCACTGGATACATTGTATCAGTTATTATATGTGGAGTGAGGTCTGGATTAGTGTATAGCGTTGGATACATTGTATCAGTTATTATATGTGGAGTGAGGTCTGGATTAGTGTATAGCGTTGGATACATTGTATCAGTTATTATATGTGGAGTGAGGTCTGGATTAGTGTATAGCACTGGATACATTGTATCAGTTATTATATGTGGAGAGAGGTCTGGATTAGTGTATAGCGCTGGATACATTGCATCAGTTATTATATGTGGAGTGAGGTCTGGATTAGTGTATAGCGTTGGATACATTGTATCAGTTATTATATGTGGAGAGAGGTCTGGATTAGTGTATAGCGCTGGATACATTGCATCAGTTATTATATGTGGAGTGAGGTCTGGATTAGTGTATAGCGCTGGATACATTGTATCAGTTATTATATGTGGAGTGAGGTCTGGATTAGTGTATAGCACTGGATACATTGTGTGGCTAACTGAAAAGATGGTAATAATTGCAAGCTTTCGAGACTACTCAGGTCTCTTCATCAGGCATGGTATGCGGAAGAGACCTGAGTAGTCTCGAAAGCTTGCAATTATTACCATCTTTTCAGTTAGCCATTAAAAGGTATCAACCACTGAGGACTTTCTGTTCTTTTAAACAAAAATTTTTTTTTATCTCTACTGGCTAACACGGTACAAAGATATATTTTACGTGGATACATTGTATCAGTTATTATATGTGGAATGAGGTCTGGATTAGTGTATAGCGTTGGATACATTGTATCAGTTATTATATGTGGAGTGAGGTCTGGATTAGTGTATAGCACTGGATACATTGTATCAGTTATTATATGTGGAATGAGGTCTGGATTAGTGTATAGCGCTGGATACATTGTATCAGTTATATGTGGAGTGAGGTCTGGATTAGTGTATAGCGTTAGATACATTGTATCAGTTATTATATGTGGAGTGAGGTCTGGATTAGTGTATAGCACTGGATACATTGTATCAGTTATTATATGTGGAATGAGGTCTGGATTAGTGTATAGCGCTGGATACATTGTATCAGTTATATGTGGAGTGAGGTCTGGATTAGTGTATAGCGCTGGATACATTGTATCAGTTATATGTGGAATGAGGTCTGGATTAGTGTATAGCGCTGGATACATTGTATCAGTTATATGTGGAGTGAGGTCTGGATTAGTGTATAGCACTGGATACATTGTATCAGTTATTATATGTGGAGTGAGGTCTGGATTAGTGTATAGCGTTGGATACATTGTATCAGTTATATGTGGAGTGAGGTCTGGATTAGTGTATAGCACTGGATACATTGTATCAGTTATTATATGTGGAGTGAGGTCTGGATTAGTGTATAGCACTGGATACATTGTATCAGTTATTATATGCGGAGTGAGGTCTGGATTAGTGTATAGCGCTGGATACATTGTATTAGTTATTATATGTGGAGTGAGGTCTGGATTAGTGTATAGCACTGGATACATTGTATCAGTTATTATATGCGGAGTGAGGTCTGGATAAGTGTATAGCGCTGGATACATTGTATTAGTTATATGTGGAGTGAGGTCTGGATTAGTGTATAGCGCTGGATACATTGTATCAGTTATTATATGTGGAGTGAGGTCTGGATTAGTGTATAGCGCTGGATACATTGTATCAGTTATATGTGGAGTGAGGTCTGGATTAGTGTATAGCGCTGGATACATTGTATCAGTTATTATATGTGGAGTGAGGTCTGGATTAGTGTATAGCGCTGGATACATTGTATCAGTTATATGTGGAGTGAGGTCTGGATTAGTGTATAGCGCTGGATACATTGTATCAGTTATTATATGCGGAGTGAGGTCTGGATTAGTGTATAGCGCTGGATACATTGTATCAGTTATTATATGCGGAGTGAGGTCTGGATTAGTGTATAGCACTGGATACATTGTATCAGTTATTATATGTGGAGTGAGGTCTGGATTAGTGTATAGCACTGGATACATTGTATCAGTTATATGTGGAGTGAGGTCTGGATTAGTGTATAGCGCTGGATACATTGTATCAGTTATTATATGCGGAGTGAGGTCTGGATTAGTGTATAGCACTGGATACATTGTATCAGTTATTATATGCGGAGTGAGGTCTGGATTAGTGTATAGCACTGGATACATTGTATCAGTTATATGTGGAGTGAGGTCTGGATTAGTGTATAGCGCTGGATACATTGTATCAGTTATATGTGGAGTGAGGTCTGGATTAGTGTATAGCGCTGGATACATTGTATCAGTTATATGTGGAGTGAGGTCTGGATTAGTGTATAGCGCTGGATACATTGTATTAGTTATATGTGGAGTGAGGTCTGGATTAGTGTATAGCGTTGGATACATTGTATCAGTTATATGTGGAGTGAGGTCTGGATTAGTGTATAGCGCTGGATACATTGTATCAGTTATTTGTGGAGTGAGGTCTGGATTAGTGTATAGCGCTGGATACATTGTATCAGTTATATGTGGAGTGAGGTCTGGATTAGTGTATAGCGCTGGATACATTGTATTAGTTATATGTGGAGTGAGGTCTGGATTAGTGTATAGCGCTGGATACATTGTATCAGTTATATGTGGAGTGAGGTCTGGATTAGTGTATAGCGCTGGATACATTGTATCAGTTATATGTGGAGTGAGGTCTGGATTAGTGTATAGCGCTGGATACATTGTATCAGTTATTATATGCGGAGTGAGGTCTGGATTAGTGTATAGCACTGGATACATTGTATCAGTTATTATATGCGGAGTGAGGTCTGGATTAGTGTATAGCACTGGATACATTGTATCAGTTATATGTGGAGTGAGGTCTGGATTAGTGTATAGCGCTGGATACATTGTATCAGTTATTTGTGGAGTGAGGTCTGGATTAGTGTATAGCGCTGGATACATTGTATCAGTTATATGTGGAGTGAGGTCTGGATTAGTGTATAGCGCTGGATACATTGTATCAGTTATATGTGGAGTGAGGTCTGGATTAGTGTATAGCACTGGATACATTGTATAATAATACAGATTATTCCCACACACTCTTTCCGCCTCTTACTTTACCACTTTTCTTATTATTGGAGTTTCTTTGCAGGAGGAGACGTCTGTTACGACCATCTTGGCTGTTTCTCAGACTCCAGTCCTTGGTCCGGGACCCTCCAGAGACCTCACCCCGCTCTGCCGTGGTCCCCGGAGAAGATAAACACTAAATTCCTTCTGTTTACGAGAGAACTCGTCTCTAAATACCAGGTAAGACCCTTATAGCCAGACAATGTGTCTGCAGCTCTCTGAGCATAAACCTTGTATTAACCACCGTCTCTGGTGCTGGTATTACTGCCGCCTCCGGTGCTGGTATTACTGCCGCCTCCGGTGCTGGAAATACTGCCGTCTCCGGTGCTGATATTATCGCTGCCTCCAGTGCTGGAATGACCGCCGTTTCCAGTGCTGGTATTACTGCCATCTCCGGTGTTGGTATTATCGCTGCCTCCGGTGCTGGTAATACTGCCGTCTCTGGTGCTGGTAATACTGCCGTCTCTGGTGCTGGTATTACTGCCGTCTCCAGTGCTGGAAATACTGCCGTCTCTGGTGCTGGTAATACCGCCATCTCCGGTGTTGGTATTATCGCTGCCTCTGGTGCTGGTAATACCGCCGTCTCTGGTGCTGGTATTACCGCCGTCTCTGGTGCTGGTAATACTGCCGTCTCCAGTGCTGGAATGACCGCCGTCTCTGGTGCTGGTAATACCGCCGTCTCTGGTGCTGGTATTACTGCCGTCTCTGGTGCTGGTAATACCGCCATCTCCGGTGTTGGTATTATCGCTGCCTCTGGTGCTGGTAATACCGCCGTCTCTGGTGCTGGTAATACCGCCGTCTCTGGTGCTGGTAATACTGCCGTCTCCAGTGCTGGAATGACCGCCGTCTCTGGTGCTGGTAATACCGCCGTCTCTGGTGCTGGTATTACTGCCGTCTCTGGTGCTGGTAATACCGCCATCTCCGGTGTTGGTATTATCGCTGCCTCTGGTGCTGGTAATACCGCCGTCTCTGGTGCTGGTAATACCGCCGTCTCTGGTGCTGGTAATACTGCCGTCTCCAGTGCTGGAATGACCGCCGTCTCTGGTGCTGGTAATACCGCCGTCTCTGGTGCTGGTATTACTGCCGTCTCTGGTGCTGGTAATACCGCCATCTCCGGTGTTGGTATTATCGCTGCCTCCGGTGCTGGTAATACTGCCGTCTCTGGTGCTGGTAATACTGCCGTCTCTGGTGCTGGTATTACTGCCGTCTCCAGTGCTGGAAATACTGCCGTCTCTGGTGCTGGTAATACCGCCATCTCCGGTGTTGGTATTATCGCTGCCTCTGGTGCTGGTAATACTGCCGTCTCTGGTGCTGGTATTACCGCCGTCTCTGGTGCTGGTAATACTGCCGTCTCCAGTGCTGGAATGACCGCCGTCTCTGGTGCTGGTAATACCGCCATCTCCGGTGTTGGTATTATCGCTGCCTCCGGTGCTGGTAATACTGCCGTCTCTGGTGCTGGTATTACCGCCGTCTCTGGTGCTGGTAATACTGCCGTCTCCAGTGCTGGAATGACCGCCGTCTCTGGTGCTGGTAATACCGCCATCTCCGGTGTTGGTATTATCGCTGCCTCTGGTGCTGGTAATACTGCCGTCTCTGGTGCTGGTAATACTGCCGTCTCTGGTGCTGGTAATACTGCCGTCTCTGGTGCTGGTAATACCGCCATCTCTGGTGCTGGTAATACCGCCGTCTCTGGTGCTGGTAATACTGCCGTCTCTGGTGCTGGTAATACCGCCATCTCTGGTGCTGGTAATACCGCCCTCTCCGATGCTGGTATTACTGCCGTCTCCAGTGCTGGAAATACTGCCGTCTCTGGTGCTGGTAATACTGCCGTCTCTGGTGCTGGTAATACCGCCGTCTCTGGTGCTAGTAATACCGCCGTCTCTGGTGCTGGTAATACCGCCTTCTCTGGTGCTGGTAATACCGCCGTCTCTGGTGCTGGTAATACCGCCGTCTCTGGTGCTGGTAATACCGCCGTCTCTGGTGCTGGTAATACCGCCGTCTCTGGTGCTGGTAATACCGCCGTCTCTGGTGCTGGTAATACCGCCGTCTCTGGTGCTGGTAATACCGCCGTGTCTGGTGCTGGTAATACCGCCGTCTCTGGTGCTGGTAATACCGCCGTCTCTGGTGCTGGTAATACCGCCGTCTCTGGTGCTGGTAATACCGCCATCTCTGGTGCTGGTAATACCGCCGTCTCTGGTGCTGGTAATACCGCCGTCTCTGGTGCTGGTAATACCGCCGTCTCTGGTGCTGGTAATACCGCCTTCTCTGGTGCTGGTAATACCGCCGTCTCTGGTGCTGGTAATACCGCCATCTCTGGTGCTGGTAATAACGCCGTCTCTGGTGCTGGTAATACCGCCATCTCTGGTGCTGGTAATAACGCCGTCTCTGGTGCTGGTAATACCGCCATCTCTGGTGCTGGTAATAACGCCGTCTCTGGTGTTGGTAATACCGCCATCTCTGGTGCTGGTAATACCACCGTCTCTGGTGCTGGTAATACCGCTGTCTCTTCTATCTTCCCTATATTTATTGCTGTCACTATTTTTTGCATTTCGTGGATTCCTTCCTTTTTTTCTTCTTTTTTCACTTTAGATCATCAGTGGTAACAATATCACCAGCATCACAAGTTCTACGTTCCGGACGTCTCGAGCCTCGTGCCTCATTGTTCATGGGATGGCGGATAGGGCTGAGAACAACTGGGTGTCAGACATGTGCCAGGTGAGTGTCTAATATTACTGACATCTCACACATGTATACAGGCCAGTTGTCAGGGCTCACACACATGTATACAGGCCGGTTGTCAGGGCTCACACACATGTATACAGGCCAGTTGTCAGGGCTCACACACATGTATACAGGCCGGTTGTCAGGGCTCACACACATGTATACAGGCCGGTTGTCAGGGCTCACACACATGTATACAGGCCGGTTGTCAGGGCTCACACACATGTATACAGGCCAGTTGTCAGGGCTCACACACATGTATACAGGCCGGTTGTCAGGGCTCACACACATGTATACAGGCCGGTTGTCAGGGCTCACACACATGTATACAGGCCGGTTGTCAGGGCTCACACACATGTATACAGGCCGGTTGTCAGGGCTCACACACATGTATACAGGCCAGTTGTCAGGGCTCACACACATGTATACAGGCCGGTTGTCAGGGCTCACACACATGTATACAGGCCGGTTGTCAGGGCTCACACACATGTATACAGGCCAGTTGTCAGGGCTCACACACATGTATACAGGCCAGTTGTCAGGGCTCACATACATGTATACAGGCCGGTTGTCAGGGCTCACATACATGTATACAGGCCGGTTGTCAGGGCTCACACACATGTATACAGGCCGGTTGTCAGGGCTCACACACATGTATACAGGCCGGTTGTCAGGGCTCACACACATGTATACAGGCCGGTTGTCAGGGCTCACACACATGTATACAGGCCGGTTGTCAGGGCTCACACACATGTATACAGGCCGGTTGTCAGGGCTCACACACATGTATACAGGCCGGTTGTCAGGGCTCACACACATGTATAGAGGCCGGTTGTCAGGGCTCACACACATGTATACAGGCCGGTTGTCAGGGCTCACACACATGTATACAGGCCAGTTGTCAGGGCTCACACACATGTATACAGGCCGGTTGTCAGGGCTCACACACATGTATACAGGCCGGTTGTCAGGGCTCACACACATGTATACAGGCCGGTTGTCAGGGCTCACACACATGTATACAGGCCGGTTGTCAGGGCTCACACACATGTATACAGGCCGGTTGTCAGGGCTCACACACATGTATACAGGCCAGTTGTCAGGGCTCACACACATGTATACAGGCCGGTTGTCAGGGCTCACACACATGTATACAGGCCGGTTGTCAGGGCTCACACACATGTATACAGGCCGGTTCTCAGGGCTGACACCTCACACACGTGTGAGAGTCTGAAATGTGATGGTGTCAGCCGTGCACTAGGACCCTGTGACTTCTGCCTGCACTGATCAGCAGGGTTTTGGGTCAGAGACCCTGTAGATGCCAGAGTTACCTCAGAGAAAGTGTGCAGAGCCCGGGCTGCCTGAGAGAGACACTTGTGTGAGACAGAGATCAGAGACTGTTGTGTGAGACAGAGATCAGAGACACTTGTGTGAGACAGAGATCAGAGACAGTTGTGTGAGGAAGAGATCAGAGACAGTTGTGTGAGGAAGAGATCAGAGACACTTGTGTGAGGAAGAGATCAGAGACAGTTGTGTGAGGAAGAGATCAGAGACAGTTGTGTGAGGAAGAGATCAGAGACTGTTGTGTGAGGAAGAGATCAGAGACTGTTGGACACCATTTTTTTCTTTTCTTTTCATTATCTTTTCCTCACAAAAGAACCAGGAGCGGTGCTGAAGAAATTGGACCGTGTTGTGTGAGAGAAAGGAGCTCCAGTTTCCTGAGGGGAGGGCTGTTCTCTGGACCGGGGAAGCCATGTTCTGTCTGAGGATTACTACAGCGCTGTGGGCCTGAGACTGTGTTCTGTGTGGAGTAATGGCTAATATCGACTACGTCCGGGGTCCCTGCGTGGCAGGACCGGGGTGAAGACATCCTTAGAGCAAGAAGAAGATTTTTGTGTGTCCTTTTTCTTCATTCTTTGGAATTATATACAGCGGACTCGGACCACAGGCCTGTGTGAAACGTCCCTTGAAGTTAACGGTACCATAGCTTTAGGATACCCGGGTATCCCTGTGTTCAGTGTAAAACCAACGTTGGTAAAATGTACGGCTTTGTTATTAGTGGTGATAAGTTATACTCGTGCGTTACCTCAGAGGTTCCCTCAGACGCCCCCATTGCATTTACACCTCTTGCCTTTATAGTTCATTGTTTTTCGTTGTTCACCCTGGTGAGGAGGTAAATTTATTCCCGGCTCCTGAGGTAATACACATAACCGGGAACTCTGAGCCCGGGGCATTGATTCCGGCTAAAGCTGAGTGTGTTCATTGCACTTTTGTGGTGCTTTGAGGGGTTCTTAAGTCAATCATTATTTATTCCGGATCGTACTCATTCTCAACCCAGTAAAGGAAGCCCTGTTTATTTCTGCCTCTGTCTTGGTTTGTGACCCACTGGATTCTCTTCGGACCTACGGTCATTACATTTACTTGGCGTAGTCGGCAGGATCCAGTGTCTTATGGACGGAGGCAGGGAAAGAAATGACCCTGCCGCATCAGCAACCTCCATGCTGGGTGCGGCTCCCCTGGCAGCCGCGGCGAATGAGGGTGGGTATGTGTCGGTAGAAGCTTTACTCCAGCACATGCCAAAATACGACGAGCATAACATGGCATTACAGGATTGGGCTGAGAGGGTCCCGGAGTATCATGCGGATGTGCAACCTGGCTCCTGCGTTACGAGCAGAGCTGGCAATAAATGCGTTAGAAGGTGATGCTAGGCAAATGGTAGTGGTACGCCCTGAGGCTGAAAGAAATACGCTAGAGAAAATTTTGGAACTGTTAGAGGGGAGCTTGGGAGGACGGGCCCGTGTAACCCAGCTTCGATCCATGTTCTTTAATTGCCCTCAAAAAGAAAGTGAGTCTCTGCTGCAGTACTCCAATACCCTGCAGGAGATATTGAACAAGGTGCAGTGACTAAACTCAGGGGCCATGAGGGCATTTCCGGAGGTAGACCGCTTGCTCTGGGATCAATTCATCACATGGTTAGCCAATAGGCTCCTTCGAGACAAAATGTTGGAGATGGCCCGGGTTACACCGGAAATATCCTTCTGGTAGACCTACCGGGCCGCGGTGGAAAGGGAGGAGGAGTCTGCTCTGGTGGTCGAGAGGTCTGTGGACAGCACACAGACAGAGGGAGGCCGAGCGTCCATGGCAGGAGGAGGGGGTGTGGTAGAGATTGTACAAGCTCTGCGTACTGAATTGAGAGAGTTAAAGCTAGAGGTGTCAAAAATCAAAGCTGAGTCGACCCCCTACCCCCCCAGAGGGACCATCTGCCGCCTCCTCGAGGATGGTGACTCCACTGACGGTCAGGCCGCCTTGTTTGAATGACTCGGGGCCCACGTCCACAGAGAGAACTCACCTGCTGACGGTGCGGGCAGCGGGGGCACATCTCCCGATACTACCAGAGGCCTGCATGCCTTGAAACTCCTCCGCCAGCGTTAAACTCCCAGCCACTGCCGTGATAGGGCGACCAGCAGTGGCCCAACTCCCACCAAGCCCTCGACGGGATGAGCAAGATTTATTCACAAGCAGCCCTGTTCTAGAAGCAGAATTTGAATGTCGGAAGATGAGATGCCTGGTGGATACGGGATCCGAGTGTACCATTATGCCTCTAGAAGTGTATGAGAGATACTTCAGTCAACTAGTGGTTCCCGAAGATGGCCGAGTGATAAGACTTACCGCTGCTAACAATGGCCAGCTGATGGTGAAAGGGTTTGTGTGGATGCACTTGAAACTGCTTGGCTAAGAGCTGGGTCAGAAAGGGATAGTGCTGGTGGACCACCCCCCTAGAAGAGGGATGGAGGTGACGTTCTGAATGAACATTCTATGAGACCTCAATCATCAGATGTACGCTAGTGAGGGACCCCAATACTGGGCTCGTGCTACAAGCCACCGACCTACTCAGAGGATCTTACATCGTCTAGTGCTGAGCTGTAATTTGCTGAAAAGTGCAGACCCAGGGGGCTGGGTGGGCCTGGTCCGAGTGCCATCACGGGCCACGATCTCGCTGGTGCCTCGACAGGAGGAACTCTTAATGCTGCCAGTGGGGGCGGCACAAAGACTGAATGGACTCGAAGTATTACTGGAGCCAGCCTTAGAGAAGTCCTCGTTTGCTAAGGTTCACGTGGCCCGGTCGCTGGCTATTGTGAAGAATGGACGGGTGCCAGTCAGATGCATCAACGTGCTTGATTAGGCCATCATCCTCCCTGCTGGGACCATCCTGGCTGAACGGTTCGTGCCGGATAGACTGGTGCCTGACAAGACAGCGATTGAATTGCGCCCAGATAGATAGTCATCCTGGACATTTGCGGTCGAAGTAAAGGGACCCGAACCTCCTACTGAAGAATGCAAAAAGAAACGTGTTCCAGCTCACCTCTCTGGTGTGTAAGTCTGAGGAGTAGACCAGCTGATCCTGCACGGAAATCCCAGGCACAAGGGGATAATAGCAGATACAAAGTAACGAAAATCCAGTGGATCACAGGCAGATGAATTAAAAACTTTCCTTTATTTTCATCGCTTTAACAATGGATAGACATGAATAAGAACTTACGACACTGCGTTATGTCGAAACGCGTTGGATGAACTGTGCCTTGTGGATGCTGTCTATCCATTTATCCTACTGAAGAATGTAATGGATGTGTGATCATTAATCAGATGGGGGTGAATCGGGAGCACCTGACTTCTGCGCAACTAGAGCAGTTGGAGGGAGTCCTGTGGGAACATTAGGAAACCTTTTCGCGGCATGGAGAAGACTTTGGTTGCTCTCATACAATTGAGCATGAGATTCCCACGGGGGACACCCCGCCCATTAGAGAACGATATCGTCAGATTCCCCCGACGCTCTATCAAGAAGTGAAGGGTATGGTGGCCAGTATGCTCGATAATCAAATAATACGAGAGAGTCAAAGCCCCTGGGCAGCCCCCGTGGTCCTGGTCCGAAAGAAAGATGGGACCCTTCGCTTTTGTGTGGATTATCGAAAATTAAACGCTCATATGGTACGAGATGCATATCCGTTGCCTCGGATTGAAGAGTCTCTGTCGGCATTAGGAAGGGTCAAATACTTCTCAACATTGGACTTAGCGAGCGGCTATTGGCAGGTACCGATGGCTGAGAAAGACCGTGCTAAGACAGCATTTGTTCTGCCAATGGGGCTCTACGAATTCAATCGGATGCCTTTCGGACTCACTAATGCCCCGGGAACCTTCCAACGCCTGATGGAACATTGCTTAGGCGATCTGAATTTTGAGTCGGTCCTGATATATTTGGATGACATTGTGGTGTTCGGAACATCATTCGAAGACCATCTCGAGAAATTGCGCCAAGTGCTCCGACGGCTCAGCTGTCATGGCTTGAAAATAAAACCAAAGAAATGTCAACTGTTCAAAAGCTGTATAGAGTATTTAGGCCATGTAGTGACCCCCGACGGGGTGTTACCCGCAGCCAACAAGGTCCTGGCGGTCCAGGAGTGGCCCCCTCCCAGTACCTTGCGGGAGGTTCGGGCTTTCTTGGGGTTGGCGGGGTATTATCGACGCTTTGTGCCCAGGTTTTCACAAGTTGTGAGTCCCCTGAATGCACTTTTAAGAGGGACAGCATTTGGGCCCTCGCGACCGCTCTATCCAATGGGGGTCCCAGCAGCAAAAGGCATTTGAAGAGGTGAAAGTCGCCCTAACTATCTCCCATTTATTGGCATATACCCGGTTTGATGCCCCCTTTCTGTTGTACACAGATGGTAGTCTTCATGGGTTGGGGGCAGTACTGACACAAATGCAGGATGGCCGAGAGCGAGTTATCGCCTATGGCAGCTGGTCTTTAAGAGACACTGAGCGGAACCCGGCTAACTACAGTTCGTTTCGCCTAGAACTACTGGCCCTGGTGTGGGTGATGACCTAATGCTTTGCCGAGTATTTAACGGGAGCTGAGGTATTAGTTATGACTGATAACCCTCTGGCTCACTTGAAGAATGCGAAACTAGGAGCGTTGAAGCAGCGGTGGGTCGCTCGCCTTACTAAGTTTAATTTTCAGATTAAGTTTCGCTCTGGGCGAGAAAATGGAAACGCGGGTGTGCTGTCAAGGGTACCCCTTGGGTCCGTAGGGGAAAGTGATGACAAATTGGAGGACACCGAAACCCCCGACTTGAGACAGGTAACTATCTTCCATAGTGTGGTACACTCAAGTGGTGTGGCATCCGGAATGCCGTGTGTCCTGGGCAAAACGCCTTCAGATTATTATTATTATTATTTATTATGATAGCGCCATTTATTCCATGGCGCTTTACAAGTGAAAGAGGGTATACGTACAACAATCATTAACAGTACAAAACAGACTAGTATAGGAGGAGAGAGGACCCTGCCCACGAGGGCTCACAGTCTACAGGGAATGGGTGATGGTACAATAGGTGAGGACAGAGCTGGTTGCGTAGTGGTCTACTGGACTGAGGGCTATTGTAGGTTGTAGGCTTGTTTGAAGAGGTGGGTCTTGAGGTTCCTCTTGAAGCTTTCCACGGTAGGTGAGAGTCTGATGTGCTGAGGTAGAGCATTCCAGAGTATGGGGGATGCAAGGGAGAAATCTTGTACGCGATTGTGGGAAGAGGAGATAAGAGAGGAGCAGAGAAGGAGATCTTGTGAGGATCTGAGTTTGCGTTGTCATGATGTATTTTACCTTCTCACTGTATTTGCTGTAATACTATGTCAGGATGTGATGTCACTTTCCTTTGGTTGTACTTACTGAACACTTTGAAATGTCTTGGGATGTAAGTAACCATACCTTCCCCCCATCTCCTGTGTCTCTGGGCCCATAATGCAATTATCTCTTGTCCACACAGCCAGGGGAACTTCTCATTGTTTCGTAAGCAGTGGATAACGCCAACTACACAAACCTGTAGACATCTCGGAGCCAACCTTCTAGAATCTTCTAGTGGGCCCAACCATTGCATAGACCCCTACCCTTGAGGGGCGGGCCCACGAGCTCAAACAATTCACTCCTGTTTCTAAATGCAGTTGGGAGTTGAGTTTTTGAAGAGGAAGGGAGCGAGATCTGAATCTGCGGACAGACCTCGCCGTCCAGTGGATTGTGTGGGATTTCTGGGACTCTGAAAAGGACTATTACGTTGTGATCTGGCACTTTGGATTATCGGGAGGTGCCCCCGAATCTGTTTTATTTGGACTTGTCGTGTGCTGTTCCTGTATTCCTGTTAGTAAACCTGTTGGATCATCCTCGGCCTGTTGTCTCTCTTTGCTCTGATGTACACCCCGTCACAAACTGGTGGCAGCAGCGGGATCAGAGCAGAAGAAATGGAGGACAACAGCCAATCGACGTCTGAAACCAGAACCTCAGGATACAGGAACTGGACTGTGGCGAGTCTACAAACAAAGGCCCGTGAATTAGGTGTCGGCTACAAAGGACTCTCTAAGGAGCAACTAATTGAGGCATTGGAACACGCTTGCCTGCAAGATGGCACCGAGGAACAATTTCCACAGCAAGGGGAGCAAAGACGGGAGCCGGAGGTGAATACCCAAAAAAGTCAATGGGTTGTGTGGTACAAGGAAAAGATGGCACTGCTTGGAGATGAGGCCACCATAGAAGGTAAGAGGGAGGCCATGCGTGGAGCTGAAGAGAAGGAGCGCAGGATGGAGGAGATGGCATTGCTGGATAAGCAGCTCGCTGTGGAAGCCGCGAGAGGTTCCAGACAGACTGTAACCCCAGCACCCATCATGAGGGAACTTCCCAGAGTGTCCCGCAAAGACTTCAAGCAGTTTAATGAGGCTGCTGGTGACATTGAGGGCTTCTTCCAGGACTTTGAGCATCAGTGTCGATTAATGGAAGTCCCAGAAAGGGAGCGCGTCCGGCATCTGGTTGGGCTCTTAGAGGGTGGAGCTGCTGCAGCCTATAGAGCTATGGACCCTCGGTGGAACTGTGAGTACGCGGATATTAAACAGATTATTCTAGAACATTATGCTGTAACGCCAGACACTTACAGGACTCAGTTCCGTACTCTAGCATGTGATGAGGAAGTGTCCTTCAAGATGTATGCCCACAAACTCAAACATCTGTGGCATCGTTGGTTGGAGGCAGAGGAGGCCTTAACCTTGGAGACCGTCCTCCAGGTCCTCCTAAAAGAGCAGTTTTACTTCAAGTGCCCCGCTGAGATCCGGGAATGGGTGCGTGAAAGGAGACCAGCCACTGTGGAGGAAGCTGCAGCTCTAGCTGATGAGGCTCTCACCATCAAGCCTCAGTGGAAAAAACTACTACCCAGTGAGAAAAAAAACACCAACCCCCCAACGCTGGTGGCCCCTGGTCCTTCTGGCCCCAATGTTCACCATCACCCTAGACCGTCAACTCATGGGGACCTTCGTGTGACTGTGCCTCGCATTACTCATGCTCCACCTTTGGGAATACGACGCGGAGGAAGAATCCCAGAGCGCAAATGTTATGGATGTGGGCAGCCTGGGCACATGCAATTCCAATGTCCAGGTGTTCGTAGACAGAACAGCTACAGACCGCCTTTGCCTGTTCATTACCTACAGACACCTTCACCAGGAGAAGAGCTGGATTCTGTGCCTGATGACTTGCCAAGTGACTCAGATATCCTGGCTCCCCTACCCGGAGTCTATGGGGTGCGAGCTCCAGCCACCTGTTCTTCTGATCTTCAGGACAAACATCTACAGGAGGTCGTGCTGGATGGCCAAAAAGTTGTTGGCTTCCGTGACACTGGGGCTTTCCTCACCATAGCCGATCCCCGAGTAATTCAACCACAAGCAATTCAAAAGGGACCAGGAATTGCCATTGAACTGGCAGGAGGTACCCAGAGATATATTCCAAGAGCGAGTGTGACCCTGGATTATGGCTTTGGGGCAAAACAATGTGTGGTCGGTGTGATGAGCGGCCTCCCTGCAGACGTTCTTCTAGGAAATGATGTGGGGAATCTTCATTGCCACTTTGTCGGTGCGGTAACCAGAAGTCAAGCCAAGAGAGCAGCCCATGTGGACGTGTACAACCCATCCATGGAACTGAGGCCACCAGAACTGCCATTACAGCCGGTGAGTGATTCTTCTTGTGGGGATAATATGAATGTTACTTGGGATAAAGTTCAGTTTAGACAAGAAGTAGAGACTGACCCCACCCTTGCTAGTTTTAGAACTCGGGCTGAAATAGGGCAGCTAGGGGAAAACGGAGAAAGAATTATCAGAGAAAATGGACTTCTGTATCGGGTTGCCAATGCCGACTCCCTAGATAAGCCCTGGACTTATAGCAAACAGCTGATTGTTCCTCAGAAGTACAGAATTCCCCTATTACACCTGGCTCATGACATTCCTACGGCTGGCCATCAAGGCAAAACCCGCACCGAGAGACGATTGACTCAAACTTTTTATTGGCCGGGGATTTCCCAAGCAGTGGCGCATTTCTGCCGAACTTGTGACATATGTCAGCGTAGAGGGCGACCCGGAGATCACCCAAAGGCACCCCTGCAACCGCTCCCTATAATAGAAGAACCCTTTCAAAGAGTAGCTGTTGATATCATTGGACCTCTGGCTAAACCAAGTAAATCTGGAAAGCAGTACATTCTCACTGTTGTGGACTACGCCACCCGATATCCAGAAGCCGTGGCCTTGTCAAGTATCTCAGCAGCCAAGGTGGCCGAGGCCTTGGTTATTATTTTTACCAGAGTAGGATTCCCCAGTGAGATCTTGTCGGACCAAGGCTCCCAGTTTATGTCAGAGTTGGTCCAGTGTCTGTGGCGCACCTGTGGAGTACGAGCGATCCAAACGACCCCGTATCATCCCCAAACAAATGGACTTTGTGAACGATTCAACGGCACTCTGAAGAATATGCTGAGGGCCTTCACGGACCGAGATTCAGACTGGGAGAAGTACCTACCCCATCTCTTGTTTGCCTATCGGGAAGTTCCCCAGGAGTCCACTGGCTTCTCCCCCTTTGAACTACTCTATGGAAGAAAGGTCCGAGGACCCTTAACCCTGCTCAAGGAATACTGGGAGGGGCAAGTTGAAGATACAGGAACCCCTGTTGTCCCTTATGTCCTAAAGCTGCGAGAAACTTTGGCCCAACTTGCTAGTTTTGCACAGAGTCATTTGCGTATGGCTCAAACCAGACAGAAGACATGGTATGACCGTAACGCACGCTATCGGGAGTTTGTAGAAGGACAACAAGTCTTAATGATTGTTCCCCATCGGCAGAATAAACTGCAGACCACATGGGAGGGTCCCTTCCGGGTTCTCAGAAAACTGAATGATACCAATTACCTTCTTGCTTTAGATGATCAGGGGCTAAGGCAAAAGACTGTCCATGTGAATATGATTAAGGAGTACCATGACCGGAACATTCCAATGATAGCAAGCTGTCGGTTGGCTTCAGAAGATGGTCAAGAGGATGAGGACTCTCTACCTGATCTCGTGGAAGCAGCGAGAGCCCCATCCACTGTGGAACAGGTTCCCCTGGGAGATTACCTGGACTCCTTACAGAAAATCCAGATGCTGGAAGTGCTTCAACAGAGACGGGCTGCTTTCTCATCCCAACCAGGTCGAACCACCGTCACCCAACATCATGTGGACACTCAGGGCATCCGTCCCATACAACTGGCTCCTTACCGGGTACCTGAATCAGTTCGAAACACCATGCAGCACGAACTGGAGGAGATGTTACAGCTTGGGGTAATCCAGGCCTCCCATAGCCCTTGGGCCTCCCCTGTGGTGTTAGTACCCAAGAAGGATGGGAGTACTCGATTTTGTGTGGACTATCGGCGACTAAACGACCATACCGTCAGCGATATTTACCCAATGCCTCGTATTGACGAACTTCTAGACCGACTGGCTGGGTCCCGATATGTCACTACCTTGGATCTCAGTAAGGGATACTGGCAGATCCCTCTAATGGATGAAGGGAGAGAACGGTCCGCTTTTATAACCCCCTTTGGTCTGTATGAATTTCTAAGCATGCCTTTTGGAATGAAAAATGCCCCGGCCACCTTCCAGAGAATGGTGGATCAGATCCTCCGGGGATGTGATGACTTTGCTTGTGCCTACTTGGATGATATCGCCGTCTTCAGCCACACATGGGAGGAACATCTGAATCAAGTAGCCATTATTTTGGACCTGATTCTTGCAGCCGGCCTAACTATTCGACCCGATAAATGCCAATTGGGGATGGGGGAAGTCCAGTACCTAGGACATAGAGTGGGAGGAGGGAAGCTCCGACCTGAGCCTGCCAAAATCCAGGCTATTAGAGACTGGCCTGTACCCCAAACTAAGAAACAAGTTATGGCTTTTCTGGGCACTGCCAGTTATTACCGAAAATTTGTTTCTCATTTCAGTACTGTGGCCAAGCCTCTTACCGACCTGACCAAGAAAACAATGCCCCGGCTGGTGATCTGGACTCCAGCCTGTGATGAGGCTTTTAACCGGCTGAAGGATGCTTTGATCTGCGATCCTGTCCTGGCTGCTCCAGACTACAAGAGGAGATTCATTGTGCAAACGGATGCCTCTGCTTATGGACTGGGAGCTGTCCTCAGCCAGGTGAATGCAGCTGGGGACGAGCACCCCATCGCCTATCTCAGCCGGAAACTGCTGGACCGAGAAGTGGCCTATGCAACTGTTGAGAAGGAATGTCTGGCTGTAGTGTGGGCCCTTAAGAAACTACGGCCGTATCTGTATGGACGGGAATTCACTGTGGTTACTGATCACAATCCCCTCACCTGGCTGAACAGAGTCTCTGGGGACAATGGACGCTTACTGCGATGGAGCCTGGCTCTGCAGCCCTATAACTTTACCATACAATATAGAAGGGGCAGCCAACACCAAAATGCAGATGGACTGTCCAGGCAAGAGGAGCCTTGAGTCCTGTCAGCCATGCCTGCGTGTACTTAACCAGCGACCTGTAGAGGTCCCTAGTACGTACACAAGTTGGGAGGGGAAGGAATTGTCATGATGTATTTTACCTTCTCACTGTATTTGCTGTAATACTATGTCAGGATGTGATGTCACTTTCCTTTGGTTGTACTTACTGAACACTTTGAAATGTCTTGGGATGTAAGTAACCATACCTTCCCCCCATCTCCTGTGTCTCTGGGCCCATAATGCAATTATCTCTTGTCCACACAGCCAGGGGAACTTCTCATTGTTTCGTAAGCAGTGGATAACGCCAACTACACAAACCTGTAGACATCTCGGAGCCAACCTTCTAGAATCTTCTAGTGGGCCCAACCATTGCATAGACCCCTACCCTTGAGGGGCGGGCCCACGAGCTCAAACAATTCACTCCTGTTTCTAAATGCAGTTGGGAGTTGAGTTTTTGAAGAGGAAGGGAGCGAGATCTGAATCTGCGGACAGACCTCGCCGTCCAGTGGATTGTGTGGGATTTCTGGGACTCTGAAAAGGACTATTACGTTGTGATCTGGCACTTTGGATTATCGGGAGGTGCCCCCGAATCTGTTTTATTTGGACTTGTCGTGTGCTGTTCCTGTATTCCTGTTAGTAAACCTGTTGGATCATCCTCGGCCTGTTGTCTCTCTTTGCTCTGATGTACACCCCGTCACAGCGTGCAGGTAGGTACCGGGAGACTAGGTCACAGATGTAGGGGGGAGACAGGTTGTGCATGGCTTTGTATGCCATTGTTAATGTTTTGAACTGGAGTCGTTGGGTGATGGGAAGCCAGTGAAGGCATTGGCAGAGTGGGCAAAATACCAGAGTGAGTGCCCAGACATTATACTAGTGAACGCTTGGGTACAAAATGGGATTTGGCCATGTGCAAAGGACAAGGCCCAGCTGTCCGCAGAAGGAATTAAATTATTGAGACCATGGGATAGGTTGAGTGTGGAAAAGGGCCTCTTGTATCGTAAGGTGTAGCTGCCATCTGAGCTGCAACACCGTTATCAGCTGGTAATCCCTGTAAAGATGGGTCCAGTGGTCGCTCGCGAGGCGCTTGAAAAAGGAGCCCACTTTGGAAGTGAAAAGTCACTCCAGTGGCTACAGCGAGTCCTCTATTGCCGTGATCTGGCGGGAATGGTGGCAGAGGCATGTCGGCAATGTCGGGTCTGTGGGCTCAACAAGAGTCCTGAGCAGCGGGCTCCTACGCAAACTATTAAGACCTCTGCCCCCTTGGAATTGCTCATGATTGATTTTGTCTTGATAGGGTACTCAATGTCTGGGTGCTCTTATTGCTTGGTAATGACAGATCATTTTACTAAATATGCGGTGGCAGTTCCAACAAGAGACCAGATGGCGGAGACGGTGGCTAAGGCCGTATGTCGACATTTTCTGCAGATATTTGGGTGTCCTCGAAGGATACACTCAGATCAGGGGGCATGCTTCCAGGGGACCTTGATGGAGGGGCTGTGTCAACTGTATGGTATAGCACATTCGAGAACGACGCCTTATCACCCCCAAGGAAATGGGGCTTGTGAGCAATTTAATCGAACCCTGATACAGATGTTGAGGACCTTGGAAGATGGGCAGCAGACTCGCTGGCCCGATTACCTTCCTGAACTAATGTGGGCCAATAACCGGGTGCACAGCACCACTGGCTACTCGCCACACATGTTGATGTTCGGGAGGCCCGGGAGGGATATTGAAGATTTGAACATGCCCGATCACTCCTCTGATTCTCCTCGGACCACATCTGAATGGGTTCGAGAACATCGGCAATGACTAGAAGTGGTGCATCTGGTGGTGGGTAGTCGACTCAGTCAGGTGTCTCATAAGGACAAGCGACCAGTGCAAACAGAGCCCTTCGCTCCGGGGGATAGAGTGTTAGAAAGGGTCAAATGACCAACTGGGAAACTGGATGACCGTTGGGAAGCAACTCCCTTCCGGATAGTAAAATGGTTGAGCCCTGAGATTCCAGTCTATGAGGTCGAGCCGGTGGGGACTGGGGGACCTACTCGTAATCTTCACCGTAACATGCTACAGCGGTGTTGGTTCGAAGACGTGAATCCCGTTTCTACAGAACCCCACACTGCTCCCCAAAGGGGGGGAATTTCTGATGTCTTTGAATTTGATGATGTGCCTTCCCCTGTACCTGTCAAACTGGCCCCTGTGATAGATTTTTCCCCCTTGCGGAGAGAGTGTCGAGTCTGAAACATGCCCTTCTGAAGGTGGGGAATTAGGTCAGCCACCTGACGTGGATGATGGGTCACAGGGTGCTCTACCTCGGGAGGGAACAGCATTTTGTGCTCCCTCTGATGACACTGCTGAAGAGTCTCCTGCCCCCTTGAGGCCTGAATCTGTCGGGGTGGGCCTCAGGAGAACAACTCGCCCTACAGCGGGAATACCACCTCAGCGCTATTGACAGGATGAGTTTGAGTGGGGAGATGTGTCGGGGATGCCAACCTCTAGTGGGGTGGAGTGTGAGAGTCTGAAATGTGATTGTGTCAGCAGTACAGTAGGACCCTGTGAGTTCTGCCTGCACTGATCAGCAGGGTTTTGGGTTAGAGACCCTGTAGATGCAAGAGTTACCTCCAGAGAAAGTGTGCTGAGCCCGGGCTGCCTGAGAGAGACAGTTGTGTAACTGCCGGCTAATAAGAGTCTAAAAAGAGAAAGAGATCAGAGACTGTTGGAGACTATTTTTTTTTTTTTTCATTATCTTTTCCTCACAAAAGAACCAGAAACTGTGCTGAAGAAATTGGACCGTGTTGTGTGAGAGAAAGGAGCTCCAATTTCCTGAGGGGAGGGCTGCTCTCTGGACTGAGGAAGCTGTGTTCTGTCTGAGGATTGCTACAGCGCTGTGGGCCTGAGACCGTGTTCTGTGTGGAGTAATTGGCTATTATCGACTACGTCCAGGGTCCCTGCGTGGCAGGACCGTGGTGAAGACATCCTTAGAGCAAGAGGAAGATTTTTGTGTGTCCTTTTCTTCTTTGGAATTATATATGTGAAGCCCCAGAGGTGCGGTGTAGCGGTGCATTACCTTTAGGGACTCCACGTGATGGGACGGTTCTGGTCACAGGTAGGGAACCTTCTTGGGATTGTCGTGACGCCACTCTCAGAATTGCGGTCAATGGGGACCGCCACTGCAGATTAAGGGATGCCTGGGGCTGATGGTGGGTGCAGTCAGTTGTAATAGCCTCCTGAGAGCGAGGCAAGCCCCAGGGCCCGGCTTGGGTGTGTGGAACCACAAGTCGCAGAATGACTCACACGCACAAGCAGAATGTCTTTCAGGGGTTTTACTCACATTAGGTAGCAGGGTGAGTAACCCGGGCGTAGCTGGGATGAACCAGACTGGAACCAGGTGTCCTTCCGACTGACTGGTGAGGGTGGCTACCGACTCGCCTTCCTTAGCCCTTTGGTGGTTTGTGGTAACCCCGACTTGCAGTCCCTACGGGGGTCACCCAGGGAAGTTACTGCTCCCCTCATTTCGGCCCGTTTGCTTGTAGCCTGAACCAGGTCACTCCGGCTGCTTGCCTCCTGTGAGCTATGAGCCCTCACTCTGCTACGTGGCTGCAGACTCTGTGGTGTTGTCTTGGGGGTTTGAAGTGCCCCCTCAGGCAGGTTTGGCAGAAGAAAGGTGGCTCTATCTCTGCACTGGGACCTGTTACCCGTTTGGGCCTGGTTACTCCCTGGCAGTCCCCTTACTTTGCCACCCTGTTGCTCTCTCTAGCTTTAGGTGGATTTCGGTCAGCACTACCAGGTGACCAGTCTCCCCCGTCAGTAGTCACTGCGCGGACGCTGTTAGACTGCCACAGCTCCAGGGTCTGCTTCTGCTCTCCCTGAGCTGCGCACTAAACTGGCTCACTGCTCCTCCTCTCCTGTTCTTGCCTATGTCGCGGGCGGGGAGGAGGGTGTCAGCACTGCGCTCACCCCTCTGCTCGGGTCCGGCTGCTGCTGCTCAGTGGTGGCTCAAGCGATTAGCCGGATCCCGGGGGTCTCGAGCGACGCTCCTCGCCCGTGAGTGAAAGGGGATTGGGTTTTGGGATATAGTCTAGTGTCCGTGACGCCACCCACGGTTGTGGTGAGTTGTTGACACCACCGCTGCTCTGTATGGGGATCCCGGGAGTGATGGTGTAAAGCAGCAGGTTGTTGTGTTGCCCCTCCGTGGGTAGGGGTTGGTGATCCCGGGGCCCAGTGATGAGGTGGGAGATGCAGGGCCTGGTGGGCGCAGGGACGCGGGGGCAGCGCTGTGCCTTGCGGCACTGTGGTACTCACTCAGCCTGAGACGATGACACAGTTCTCGGTAAAACACACGGCTGGAAAGCACTTGCTTCCCCAGTAGGTGACGGTGATGTCCCTTTTCCTGCACCTAATGTTGTTGATGGTTTCGATGGGTTCCCACCGGTAACCCGCTCCCCGGCTTCAAGCTGGACCGGAGGAGCTCTACTCTTTGCCCGCCGGCGCTGGCCCTTAGAAACTGGTGCCCTGGCGGTGGCGGTGTCTCTACTTTAATGGTTGGGCTGTTGCCTTCAATCGGGACTTGGTTGTTGGGAGACAGACGTCCCCTTCACTGACGGATTTGGCAAATTATGGTGACTCCTAGCCTTGCCGGGGTCCGAGAGGCCCCTGCCCTGGTGCTGACTGTCCTTTGTACACTGCTCCAGACCGCCGGGTCACCACCCGTCCGCGGTCCTTCCAGGAACTCCCGAGCAGTCACCCCTGCGGACAATCACCGCCGTCTGCTGACCTTGCTTTCTCTGTCCGGGCACACAGCCGGACTCACTTCAGGCTTTACTTCTGTCACCTTTCCCTTGGCTTCAGCTCCTCTTACATCCCTCCTTTTCCACTTCACTTTCCTAGCTGAGCTACTTGTTTACTCCTTCACGTCCCTCACTGGACTCTGTTCTGCCTGGTTTTCCCGCCTCCAGAGCTGTGAACTCCTCGGTGGGCGGAGCCAACCGCCTGGCCCACCCCCTGGTGTGAACATCAGCCTCTGGAGGAAGGCAACAAGGATTTCTGGTTAGCTTAGGTGTTCCTAACTGGGGTGTAGGGTGTGGTGGTGCAATGACCTGTGACCCCTGGCTTGCCCAGGGTGTCACACCTACGCCACCTAGCAACCAGGCTCTCTAGCACACCCCTTGAGTGGACATGGAGGCCACGCCCCCTCCTGGAAGATCTCAGGAGTCCTCTCAAAGGTACATGTGTGAGACCTGATTACTATGCGCCTGTGTAGTCACACCTCGGTCAGCCTTCTGGATTACCTTTATTGTACTGCCCCCAACATGGGTGCAGTACTCAGTGGTGCCTGACCAGGTCAGGGGCGCCACATTTACAGCGGACTCGGACCACAGGCCTGTGTGAAACGTCCCTTGAAGTTAACGGTACCATAGCTTTAAGATACCCGGGTATCCCTTTGTTCAGTGTAAAACCAACGTTGGTAAAATGTACGGCTTTGTTATTAGTGGTGATAAGTTATACTCGTGCGTTACCTCAGAGGTTCCCTCAGACGCCCCCATTGCATTTACACCTCTTGCCTTTATAGTTCATTGTTTTTCGTTGTTCACTCTGGTGAGGAGGTAAATTTATTCCCGGCTCCTGAGGTAATACACATAACCGGGAACTCTGAGACCGGGGCATTGATTCCGGCTAAAGCTGAGTGTGTTCATTCCACTTTTGTGGTGCTTTGAGGGGTTCTTAAGTCAATCATTATTTATTCCGGATCGTACTCATTCTCAACCCAGTAAAGGAACCCCTGTTTATTTCTGCCTCTGTCTCGGTTTGTGACCCACTGGATTCTCTTCAGACCTACGGTCATTACACATGTATACAGGCCGGTTGTCAGGGCTGACACCTCTCACACATGTATACAGGCCGGTTGTCAGGGCTGACACCTCACACATGTATACAGGCCGGTTGTCAGGGCTGACACCTCTCACACATGTATACAGGCCGGTTGTCAGGGCTGACACATCACACATGTATACAGGCCGGTTGTCAGGGCTGACACCTCACACACATGTATACAGGCCGGTAGTCAGGGCTGACACCTCACATATGTATACAGGCCGGTTGTCAGGGCTGACACCTCACACACATGTATACAGGCCGGTTGTGAATACTGACACCTCACACACATGTATATGTGACGCCCTGGGCAAGCCAGGGGTCACAGGTAATTACATCACCACACCCTACACCCCGGTTAGGCACATCAAAGCTAGAACCAGAAACCCTTGTTGCCTTCCTCCAGGGGCTGATGTTCACACCAGGGGGTGGGCCAGGCGGTTGGTCCCGCCCACCGAGGAGTTCACAGTCCTGGAGGCGGGAAAAGCAGACAGTTTAGTGTTGGAGGTGAAAGTGAAAGGAAGGAGAAAGTGGTAGGAGAGCAACTGACTGACAGCGTCTGGGTGTCTGCCCCGGGCGAGACAGCAAGGTTAGCAGACGGCGGTGACCGTCTGCAGGAGTGGCCAATCGTAGTTGCCGTAAGGACCGTGGACGGGCGGTGGCCCGGCGGTATCGGACCGGTACACGAAGAGAAGTCAGCACCATTGGCAGGGGCCTTTCGGACCCCGGCAAGGCTTGGAGTCGCCGTACAATTTGCCAAATCCGTCATTGAAGGGGACCTCCTGGGTTTCCAAACAACTAAGTCCCGATTGAAGGCAACAGTCCAACCGTATGAGAGAGACACCACCACCGCCAAGGCACCAGTTTCTCAGGGCCAGCGCCTGCGGGCAAAGAGGGGCTCCTCCGGCCGATATCCAAGCCGGGGAGCGGGTTACCGGTGGGAACCCATTGGAACCAACAACAGTACTAGGTGCAGGAAAAGAGACAGTCACCGTTAACTACCGGGGAAGAGCAATAGCAGCCGTCCGTGGGAACAGTCTCTCCAGCCGTGTGTTTTACCGTGAACTGTATCAATGTCTCAGGCTGAGTGAGTACATCAGTGCCGTGAGGCACAGCACTGCCCCCGCGACCCTGCACCTCGCCAGGCCCCGCAACCCGCCTGCTACCACTTATCCCTACCCCATCACCGGGCCCCGGGACAACCAACCCCCTACCCACGGAGGGGAGAACTAGCAACATGGCTGCTCACTGTTACAACTCCCGGGATCCCCGTCCAGAGCAGCGGTGATGCCAACCCTATCACCACAACCGTGGGTGGCGTCACGGACAATCACCAACTCCCCCACCAACAATTAACCCCCCTTTCACTCACGGGCGAGGAGCGCCGCTTGAGGCCCCGGGATCTGGCCCACTGCTCGAGCCACCACAGAGGGTAGCGGCCAGACCCGAGCGGAGGGAGAGCGCGGCGTCCCCTCCTCCGCCCGCGACAACTTGGCGTCACGAACAGGATCCTACTGCTCTGCCGTTTGGTAGAGGTGCGCCTTGTTACCGCCGGAGGTGTCCGGCCGGAAAATTTGAAAAGCCGCCATCTTGGGCGCGAAAAAGTCCCGCTCGAGCGTCTCCTCGAGTAGTGGAGGCGCGAAGGCCAAAACCCCGCCCCGATAGAGGAGGAGCCGGAAAGAGGCTAAGGGGGACGAAATGGCGGCTGGACGCATGTGAGCGCGGCTCCACAAGTAGGGACTCCAGGACCCTGCGGCCATTTACTGGTTCCTGGAAGAGGCCGCTGCTAAAGATGCTGAGTCCGACCAACAACACCGTGGTCCCCGCGCCCGGCACGGCGGCGTGGGTGGAAATCCGGACCGTCCAGCTAAGCAGCCGTCTGCAGGTCTGCATGCAGCTCCTCCTAGAGGAGTGGGAGGCCGACATGGCAGAAGTGGTG
Source organism: Anomaloglossus baeobatrachus (assembly GCF_048569485.1). Taxonomy (NCBI): domain Eukaryota; kingdom Metazoa; phylum Chordata; class Amphibia; order Anura; family Aromobatidae; genus Anomaloglossus; species Anomaloglossus baeobatrachus. Next base: position 140,981 of record NW_027444968.1, read on the forward strand.
GCGGCCATACGGAGACGCGAGGTGGAGGGAGTCTTGGAAGGGAGGGTAAGTGACCCACGCCCCTGTACCCCTAGTGGGTCGTCATCGCGGCTGAGGGACCCGGTCCATAGCCGCTACCCATGTTGGCTGCTGCTGCCCCGCCACTAGGCCCGCTACCACCACCACCGGTAGCGGTACCCTGCCAATCCGCCCCGGCGGACCGACCTGCAGCAGAAGCCCTTGACCATTCTGATCCGCTTCCATGGAAGAAGCCGAAGGCTGAGCCCGTTAGCAAAGATGCTGGAGGCCAGGAGGCTGCGGCAGCTGGCGGCAACCCGCCTGACGCAGAGACAAGTGATAGTGACTCCAGCGACTCCAGCTCCGGTGCTGAGCCCACCCCTGGAAGTGCGGCGGCAAGTGAGCGCCTCCGCTATGTGGGAGAACAGATGGTTTATTGCACCCCGTGCAATGGTGGAAACAGATACCGGGCACCCCTTTCACAGCAGGCCTGCCACTGCATGTTTGATATGCTGGTGGCGGAGGATGAGGCCGCCCCGGAAGAATCAGAGTAAGAGCAGCGGAGCCCCGTTGTCACCGTCCCCGTTGGGACCACCTGTCTGTGTTAAAAAGTTTAGAAAGTTTTGAAAGTTTATGAAAAGATGAATGATAAGTGAAATGAAACCGAAGAAAGTTACCTGATTGACAGCTGATTGAAACCGGTCGTTACCGGCACCGTTGTCCCCGTGGGGACCGTTCTAAAAAGTTTTGCATAGGAACTTCTATGGACAAGCCTGAGAACTTGCAGGGCAACCACAAACTTAGTGGAATGTAAATATGTTGCCGTTACCGCTTCCACCGTTGCCGCCTCCGGAGAGGCAGATTGGAGGAAGGGCCCGCAGTGGAGCAGGCTGGGGCCCAGCCACCACCGGAACCGGTGGCATTCCTCTGGGGGTTTCAGGGGTTCCCCATAGACGTGGGTTCCCTGAAAGGACAGAACCCGCTCGGGCAACTTGTGCTGGACTGGGGTCAAGGGGTACTGCCTGTTTATTAGGGGCAGCATCAGGGCCAGGTTGCTTGGGTGGGAGAGAGCGGAAGCCGTAACCGTTGAAACCGTTTTGAAACCGTTTTAAGTAAGAGTACCTCCCGATGTGGGAAGAAGTTATTTTAATTGTATTGTATGTTTACCGTTTTACCGTTTTTCTATTTTACAGTTAAAAGAAAAATAAAACCGGTGTTGGACGGGCAGCCCGCGGACAGTCTGCATTTTGCTAAGGGGGAATGTGACTCCCTGGGCAAGCCAGGGGTCACAGGTAATTACATCACCACACCCTACACCCCGGTTAGGCACATCAACGCTAGACCCAGAAACCCTTGTTGCCTTCCTCCAGGGGCTGATGTTCACACCAGGGGGTGGGCCAGGCAGTTGGCCCGCCCACCGAGGAGTTCACAGTCCTGGAGGCGGGAAAAGCAGACAGTTTAGTGTTGGAGGTGAAAGTGAAAGGAAGGAGAAAGTGGTAGGAGAGCAACTGACTGACAGCGTCCGGGTGTGTGCCCCGCGCGAGACAGCAAGGTTAGCAGACGGCGGTGACCGTCTACAGGAGTGGCCAATCGTAGTTGCCGTAAGGACCGTGGACGGGCGGTGGCCCGGCGGTACCGGACCGGTACACGAAGAGAAGTCAGCACCATTGGCAGGGGCCTTTCGGACCCCGGCAAGGCTTGGAGTCGCCATACAATCCGTCAGTGAAGGGGACCTCCTGGGTTTCCAAACAACTAAGTCCCGATTGAAGGCAACAGTCCAACCGTATGAGAGAGACACCGCCACCGCCAAGGCACCAGTTTCTCAGGGCCAGCGCCTGCAGGCAAAGAGGGGCTCCTCCGGCCCATATCCAAGCCGGGGAGCGGGTTACCGGTGGGAACCCATTGGAACCAACAACAGTACTAGGTGCAGGAAAAGAGACAATCACCGTTAACTACCGGGGAAGAGCAATAGCAGCCGTCCATGGGAACCGTCTTTCCAGCCGTGTGTTTTACCGTGAACTGTCTCAATGTCTCAGGCTGAGTGAGTACCACAGTGCCGTGAGGCACAGCGCTGCCCCCGCGACCCTGCACCTCGCCAGGCCCAACCCGCCTGCTACCACTTATCCCTACCCCATCACCGGGCCCCGGGACAACCAACCCCCTACCCACGGAGGGGAGAACTAACAACGTGGCTGCTCACTGTTACAACTCCCGGGATCCCCATCCAGAGCAGCGGTGGTGTCAACCCTATCACAACAACCGTGGGTGGCGTCACGGACAATCACCAACCTCCCCACCAACAATCAACCCCCCTTTCACTCACGGGCGAGGAGCGCCGCTTGAGGCCCCGGGATCTGGCCCACCGCTCGAGCCACCACAGAGGGTAGCGGCCAGACCCGAGCGGAGGGAGAGCGCGGCGTCCCCTCCTCCGCCCGCGACATATACAGGCCGTTTGTCAGGGCTGACACGTCACACACATGTATACAGGCCGATTGTAAGGGCTGACACATCACACATGTATACAGGCCGGTTGTCAGGGCTGACACCTCACACATGTATACAGGCCGGTTGTCAGGGCTGACACGTCACACACATGTATACAGGCCGGTTGTAAGGGCTGACACATCACACATGTATACAGGCCGGTTGTCAGGGCTGACACATCACACATGTATACAGGCCGGTTGTCAGGGCTGACACCTCACACATGTATACAGGCCGGTTGTCAGGGCTGACACGTCACACACATGTATACAGGCCGGTTGTAAGGGCTGACACATCACACATGTATACAGGCCGGTTGTCAGGGCTGACACCTCACACATGTATACAGGCCGGTTGTAAGGGCTGACACGTCACACACATGTATACAGGCCGGTTGTCAGGGCTGACACGTCACACACATGTATACAGGCCGGTTGTCAGGGCTGACACGTCACACACATGTATACAGGCCGGTTGTAAGGGCTGACACGTCACACACATGTATACAGGCCGGTTGTCAGGGCTGACACCTCACACATGTATACAGGCCGGTTGTAAGGGCTGACACCTCACACATGTATACAGGCCGGTTGTCAGGGCTGACACCTCACACATGTATACAGGCCGGTTGTCAGGGCTGACACCTCACACATGTATACAGGCCGGTTGTCAGGGCTGACACCTCACACATGTATACAGGCCGGTTGTCAGGGCTGACACATCACACATGTATACAGGCCGGTTGTCAGGGCTGACACATCACACATGTATACAGGCCGGTTGTCAGGGCTGACACCTCACACATGTATACAGGCCGGTTGTCAGGGCTGACACCTCACACATGTATACAGGCCGGTTGTCAGGGCTGACACCTCACACATGTATACAGGCCGGTTGTCAGGGCTGACATCTCACACATGTATACAGGCCGGTTGTCAGGGCTGACATCTCACACATGTATACAGGTCGGTTGTCAGGGCTGACACCTCACACATGTATACAGGCCGGTTGTCAGGGCTGACACCTCACACATGTATACAGGCCGGTTGTCAGGGCTGACATCTCACACATGTATACAGGCCGGTTGTCAGGGCTGACACCTCTCACACATGTATACAGGCCGGTTGTCAGGGATGACACCTCACACATGTATACAGGCCGGTTGTCAGGGCTGACACATCACACATGTATACAGGCCGGTTGTTAGGGCTGACACCTCACACATGTATACAGGCTGGTTGTTAGGGCTGACACCTCACACATGTATACAGGCTGGTTGTCAGGGCTGACACCTCACACATGTATACAGGCCGGTTGTCAGGGCTGACACATCACACATGTATACAGGCCGGTTGTTAGGGCTGACACATCACACATGTATACAGGCCGGTAGTCAGGGATGACACATCACACATGTATACAGGCCGGTTGTCAGGGCTGACACCTCACACATGTATACAGGCCGGTTGTCAGGGCTGACACCTCACACACGTATACAGGCCGGTTGTCAGGGCTGACACCTCACACATGTATACAGGCCGGTTGTCAGGGCTGACACCTCACACACGTATACAGGCCGGTTGTCAGGGCTGACACCTCACACATGTATACAGGCCGGTTGTCAGGGCTGACACCTCTCACACATGTATACAGGCCGGTTGTCAGGGCTGACACCTCACACATGTATACAGGCCGGTTGTCAGGGCTGACACCTCACACATGTATACAGGCCGGTTGTCAGGGCTGACACCTCACACATGTATACAGGCCGGTTGTCAGGGCTGACACCTCACACACATGTATACAGGCCGGTTGTTAGGGCTGACACCTCACACATGTATACAGGCCGGTTGTCAGGGCTGACACCTCTCACACATGTATACAGGCCGGTTGTTAGGGCTGACACCTCACACACATGTATACAGGCCGGTTGTTAGGGCTGACACCTCACACATGTACACAGGCCGGTTGTCAGGGCTGACACCTCTCACACATGTATACAGGCCGGTTGTTAGGGCTGACACCTCACACACATGTATACAGGCCGGTTGTCAGGGCTGACACCTCACACACATGTATACAGGCCGGTTGTTAGGGCTGACACCTCACACATGTATACAGGCCGGTTGTCAGGGCTGACACCTCTCACACATGTATACAGGCCGGTTGTTAGGGCTGACACCTCACACACATGTATACAGGCCGGTTGTCAGGGCTGACACCTCACACACATGTATACAGGCCGGTTGTTAGGGCTGACACCTCACACACATGTATACAGGCCGGTTGTCAGGGCTGACACCTCACACACATGTATACAGGCCGGTTGTCAGGGCTGACACCTCACACATGTACACATATGGAGGGCTGTTCTCTGCGTATACCGGATATTACACCGGATTTTCTTGCCGCAGGCCATTCTGGCAGCAGAAGATGTGAACTGTGTCGGTGTGGATTGGCGCAGCGGTTCTGGCAGCGTAGCATTATATGTCCAGGCTGCAAACAACGCTCGGCTCGTGGGGGCAGAAATCGCCTACATGCTGAGGCGCTGGCAGGTAAGTGTCTGCTGTGCGTTATTTAGGATCATATATCAATTGTCATATGTTGGCCCCTCCCCCTTGACTCACTGTTTTAGCCACGCCTTCTGTCAGCCCTGCCTCCCCCGTATACGGTGCTCCTGGAGTCTGAGCCTGCAGTATATCATGTATATACTGCACAGTAGCTGTATACTGCCTGCCCCGGACTCCGCGCCGCTCTCCCACACCAACCTCACATTGCCTCAGGCCTCTGTGGAAATCCCCAAAATTCCTAATGAGACTTGTACAAACTGACTTCCATGGGCGCCTTGTTTTATAAGATGCCTCCACCAGAGAGACCCCTCAGTCCTGCCATCAATGACCAATGAGGAGAGCGGACAGCGACTCCCGTCAGTAAATCCGCCTGCGTGTCCTGGTGACCGCCAGAAGACGCCCTGTGTGATACAGCCGGCTCCAGGTCTTTGTGGGCCTCGGGCGAGAGGCTCAGTGGGCTCCATACACGCAGACACGCACATACACACATATGTACACATACAGATACGTACACATATATACATGACACTGGGAGGAATATACCACATCAACATATGTATATTGCAGAGGTAATTGCAAAAGATGATGTGGATAGATGGCGTCTAACCGAAATACACCAGATTACACGGCTATTAATGGAGCACAAGTGCCAGCGCACGGCTATTAATGGAGCACAAGTGCCAGCGCACGGCTATTAATGTAGCACAAGTGCCAGCGCACGGCTATTAATGGAGCACAAGTGCCAGCGCACGGCTATTAATGGAGCACAAGTGCCAGCGCACGGCTATTAATGTAGCACAAGTGCCAGCGCACGGCTATTAATGGAGCACAAGTGCCAGCGCACGGCTATTAATGTAGCACAAGTGCCAGCGCACGGCTATTAATGGAGCACAAGTGCCAGCGCACGGCTATTAATGGAGCACAAGTGCCAGCGCACGGCTATTAATGTAGCACAAGTGCCAGCGCACGGCTATTAATGGAGCACAAGTGCCAGCGCACGGCTATTAATGGAGCACAAGTGCCAGCGCACGGCTATTAATGTAGCACAAGTGCCAGCGCACGGCTATTAATGGAGCACAAGTGCCAGCGCACGGTTATTAATGTAGCACAAGTGCCAGCGCACGGCTATTAATGGAGCAAAAGTGCCAGCGCACGGCTACTAATGGAGCACAAGTGCCAGCGCACGGCTACTAATGGAGCACAAGTGCCAGCGCACGGCTACTAATGGAGCACAAGTGCCAGCGCACGGCTACTAATGGAGCACAAGTGCCAGCGCACGGCTACTAATGGAGCACAAGTGCCAGCGCACGGCTACTAATGGAGCACAAGTGCCAGCGCACGGCTACTAATGGAGCACAAGTGCCAGCGCACGACTACTAATGGAGCACAAGTGCCAGCGCACGGCTATTAATGGAGCACAAGTGCCAGCGCACGGCTATTAATGGAGCACAAATGCCAGCGCACGGCTATTAATGGAGCACAAGTGCCAGCGCACGGTTATTAATGTAGCACAAGTGCCAGCGCACAGCTATTAATGTAGCGCAAGTGCCAGCGCACAGCTATTAATGTAGCACAAGTGCCAGCGCACGGCTATTAATGGAGCACAAGTGCCAGCGCACGACTACTAATGGAGCACAAGTGCCAGCGCACGGCTACTAATGGAGCACAAGTGCCAGCGCACGGCTACTAATGGAGCACAAGTGCCAGCGCACAGCTACTGATGGAGCACAAGTGCCAGCGCACAGCTACTGATGGAGCACAAGTGCCAGCGCACGGCTATTAATGGAGCACAAGTGCCAGCGCACGGCTACTAATGGAGCACAAGTGCCAGCGCACGGCTACTAATGGAGCACAAGTGCCAGCGCACAGCTACTAATGGAGCACAAGTGCCAGCGCACAGCTACTGATGGAGCACAAGTGCCAGCGCACGGCTACTAATGGAGCACAAGTGCCAGCGCACGGCTACTAATGGAGCACAAGTGCCAGCGCACGGCTACTAATGGAGCACAAGTGCCAGCGCACGGCTACTAATGGAGCACAAGTGCCAGCGCACGACTAACCGACTAACACAGGGCACCCACACGGGAAGGCTGTACACAGGGAGGCTGTACACAGGGAGGCTGTACACAGGGCACCCATTCCTGCCGGGTTTGAGTCTCCCTTTTATCTCAGCATTGGATGGAGAAGACCACCAGAAAAGTACAGTAATGACCCCATAAGCCCCTGAGGCCTCCCCGCCGTGTGTGTACATGTGATACAGTGGTCTCAGGCCTCCCCACAGTGTGTGTACATGTGATACAGTGGTCTGAGGCCTCCCCGCCGTGCCTGTACGTGTGATACAGTGGTCTGAGGCCCCCCCGCCGTGCCTGTACGTGTGATACAGTGGTCTGAGGCCTCCCCGCAGTGTGTGTACGTGTGATACAGTGGTCTGAGGCCTCTCCGCCGTGTGTGTACATGTGATACAGTGGTCTGAGGCCTCCCCGCCGTGCCTGTACGTGTGATACAGTGGTCTGAGGCCCCCCCGCCGTGCCTGTACGTGTGATACAGTGGTCTGAGGCCTCCCCGCAGTGTGTGTACGTGTGATACAGTGGTCTGAGGCCTCCCCACAGTGCGTGTACATGTGATACCGTGGTCTGAGGCCTCCCCGCCGTGCGTGTACGTGTGATACAGTGGTCTGAGGCCTCCCTGCCGTGCGTGTACGTATGATACAGTGGTCTGAGGCCTCCCCGCCGTGCGTGTACATGTGATACAGTGGTCTGAGGCCTCCCCGCCGTGTGTGTACATGTGATACAGTGGTCTGAGGCCTCCCCGCCGTGTGTGTACGTGTGATACAGTGGTCTGAGGCCTCCCCGCAGTGTGTGTACATGTGATACAGTGGTCTGAGGCCTCCCCGTCGTGCGTGTACGTATGATACAGTGGTCTGAGGCCTCCCCGCAGTGCGTGTATGTGTGATACAGTGGTCTGAGGCCTCCCCACAGTGCGTGTATGTGTGATACAGTGGTCTGAGGCCTCCCCGCCGTGTGTGTACATGTGATACAGTGGTCTGAGGCCTCCCCACAGTGCGTGTACATGTGATACAGTGGTCTGAGGCCTCCCCGCCGTGTGTGTACGTGTGATACAGTGGTCTGAGGCCTCCCCGCAGTGTGTGTACGTGTGATACAGTGGTCTGAGGCCTCCCCACAGTGCGTGTATGTGTGATACAGTGGTCTGAGGCCTCCCCGCAGTGTGTGTACGTGTGATACAGTGGTCTGAGGCCTCCCCGCAGTGTGTGTACGTGTGATACAGTGGTCTGAGGCCTCCCCACAGTGCGTGTATGTGTGATACAGTGGTCTGAGGCCTCCCCGCCGTGTGTGTACGTGTGATACAGTGGTCTGAGGCCTCCCCGCAGTGTGTGTACATGTGATACAGTGGTCTGAGGCCTCCCCGCAGTGTGTGTACATGTGATACAGTGGTCTGAGGCCTCCCCACAGTGCGTGTATGTGTGATACAGTGGTCTGAGGCCTCCCCGCCGTGTGTGTACGTGTGATACAGTGGTCTGAGGCCTCCCCGCCGTGTGTGTACGTGTGATACAGTGGTCTGAGGCCTCCCCACAGTGCGTGTATGTGTGATACAGTGGTCTGAGGCCTCCCCGCAGTGCATGTACATGTGATACAGTGGTCTGAGGCCTCCCCGCAGTGTGTGTACGTGTGATACAGTGGTCTGAGGCCTCCCCACAGTGCGTGTACATGTGATACAGTGGTCTGAGGCCTCCCCGCCGTGCGTGTACGTGTGATACAGTGGTCTGAGGCCTCCCTGCCGTGCGTGTACATGTGATACAGTGGTCTGAGGCCTCCCCGCCGTGCGTGTACGTATGATACAGTGGTCTGAGGCCTCCCCGCCGTGCCTGTACGTGTGATATAGTGGTCTGAGGCCTCCCCACAGTGCGTGTATGTGTGATACAGTGCGTGTATGTGTGATACAGTGGTCTGAGGCCTCCCTGCCGTGCGTGTACATGTGATACAGTGGTCTGAGGCCTCCCCGCATTGCGTGTACGTGTGATACAGTGGTCTGAGGCCTCCCCGCCGTGCGTGTACGTGTGATACAGTGGTCTGAGGCCTCCCCGCCGTGCCTGTACGTGTGATACAGTGGTCTGAGGCCTCCCCGCCGTGCTCGTACGTGTGATACAGTGGTCTGAGGCCTCCCCGCCGTGTGTGTACGTGTGATACAATGGTCTGAGGCCTCCCCGCCGTGTGTGTACGTGTGATACAGTGGTCTGAGGCCTCCCCGCCGTGTGTGTACATGTGATACAGTGGTCTGAGGCCTCCCCGCCGTGTGTGTACGTGTGATACAGTGGTCTGAGGCCTCCCCGCCGTGCTCGTACGTGTGATACAGTGGTCTGAGGCCTCCCCGCCGTGCGTGTAAATGTGATACAGTGGTCTGAGGCTTCCCCGCCGTGTGTGTACATGTGATACAGTGGTCTGAGGCCTCCCCGCCGTGTGTGTACATGTGATACAGTGGTCTGAGGCCTCCCCGCCGTGCTCGTACGTGTGATACAGTGGTCTGAGGCCTCCCCGCCGTGCTCGTACGTGTGATACAGTGGTCTGAGGCCTCCCCGCCGTGTGTGTACATGTGATACTGTGGTCTGAGGCCTCCCCGCCGTGTGTGTACGTGTGATACAGTGGTCTGAGGCCTCCCCGCCGTGCGTGTACATGTGATACAGTGGTCTGAGGCCTCCCCGCCGTGTGTGTACATGTGATACAGTGGTCTGAGGCCTCCCCGCCGTGTGTGTACGTGTGATACAGTGGTCTGAGGCCTCCCCACAGTGCGTGTACATGTGATACTGTGGTCTGAGGCCTCCCCGCCGTGTGTGTACGTGTGATACAGTGGTCTGAGGCCTCCCCGCCGTGTGTGTACATGTGATACAGTGGTCTGAGGCCTCCCCGTCGTGCGTGTACGTATGATACAGTGGTCTGAGGCCTCCCCGCAGTGCGTGTATGTGTGATACAGTGGTCTGAGGCCTCCCCACAGTGCGTGTATGTGTGATACAGTGGTCTGAGGCCTCCCCGCAGTGTGTGGACATGTGATACAGTGGTCTGAGGCCTCCCCGCCGTGTGTGTACATGTGATACAGTGGTCTGAGGCCTCCCCGCCGTACGTGTACATGTGATACTGTGGTCTGAGGCCTCCCCGCAGTGTGTGTACGTGTGATACAGTGGTCTGAGGCCTCCCCGCCGTGTGTGTACGTGTGATACAGTGGTCTGAGGCCTCCCCGCCGTGTGTGTACATGTGATACAGTGGTCTGAGGCCTCCCCGCAGTGCATGTACATGTGATACAGTGGTCTGAGGCCTCCCCGCAGTGTGTGTACGTGTGATACAGTGGTCTGAGGCCTCCCCACAGTGCGTGTACATGTGATACAGTGGTCTGAGGCCTCCCCGCCGTGCGTGTACGTATGATACAGTGGTCTGAGGCCTCCCTGCCGTGCGTGTACATGTGATACAGTGGTCTGAGGCCTCCCCGCCGTGCGTGTACGTATGATACAGTGGTCTGAGGCCTCCCCGCCGTGCCTGTACGTGTGATATAGTGGTCTGAGGCCTCCCCACAGTGCGTGTATGTGTGATACAGTGCGTGTATGTGTGATACAGTGGTCTGAGGCCTCCCTGCCGTGCGTGTACATGTGATACAGTGGTCTGAGGCCTCCCCGCCGTGCGTGTACGTGTGATACAGTGGTCTGAGGCCTCCCCGCCGTGCGTGTACGTGTGATACAGTGGTCTGAGGCCTCCCCGCCGTGCGTGTACGTGTGATACAGTGGTCTGAGGCCTCCCCGCCGTGTGTGTACGTGTGATACAGTGGTCTGAGGCCTCCCCGCCGTGTGTGTACATGTGATACAGTGGTCTGAGGCCCCCCCGCCGTGTGTGTACGTGTGATACAGTGGTCTGAGGCCTCCCCGCCGTGCTCGTACGTGTGATACAGTGGTCTGAGGCCTCCCCGCCGTGCGTGTACATGTGATACAGTGGTCTGAGGCTTCCCCGCCGTGTGTGTACATGTGATACAGTGGTCTGAGGCCTCCCCGCCGTGTGTGTACATGTGATACAGTGGTCTGAGGCCTCCCCGCCGTGCTCGTACGTGTGATACAGTGGTCTGAGGCCTCCCCGCCGTGCGTGTACATGTGATACAGTGGTCTGAGGCCTCCCCGCCGTGTGTGTACATGTGATACAGTGGTCTGAGGCCTCCCCGCCGTGCGTGTACATGTGATACAGTGGTCTGAGGCCTCCCCGCCGTGCTCGTACATGTGATACAGTGGTCTGAGGCCTCCCCGCCGTGCTCGTACGTGTGATACAATGGTCTGAGGCCTCCCCGCCGTGTGTGTACGTGTGATACAGTGGTCTGAGGCCTCCCCGCCGTGCTCGTACGTGTGATACAGTGGTCTGAGGCCTCCCCGCCGTGCTCGTACGTGTGATACAATGGTCTGAGGCCTCCCCGCCGTGCGTGTACGTATGATACAGTGGTCTGAGGCCTCCCCGCCGTGCTCGTACGTGTGATACAGTGGTCTGAGGCCTCCCCGCCGTGCTCGTACGTGTGATACAATGGTCTGAGGCCTCCCCGCCGTGTGTGTACGTATGATACAATGGTCTGAGGCCTCCCCGCCGTGCTCGTACGTGTGATACAGTGGCCTGAGGCCTCCCCGCCGTGCTCGTACGTGTGATACAGTGGTCTGAGGCCTCCCCGCCGTGCGTGTACGTGTGATACAGTGGTCTGAGGCCTCCCCGCCGTGCTCGTACGTGTGATACAGTGGTCTGAGGCCTCCCCGCCGTGCTCGTACGTGTGATACAGTGGTCTGAGGCCTCCCCGCCATGCTTGTACGTGTGATACAGTGGTCTGAGGCCTCCCCGCCGTGCTCGTACATGTGATACAGTGGTCTGAGGCCTCCCCGCCGTGCTCGTACGTGTGATACAGTGGTCTGAGGCCTCCCCGCCGTGCTCGTACGTGTGATACAATGGTCTGAGGCCTCCCCGCCGTGCGTGTACGTATGATACAGTGGTCTGAGGCCTCCCCGCCGTGCTCGTACGTGTGATACAGTGGTCTGAGGCCTCCCCGCCGTGCGTGTACGTGTGATACAGTGGTCTGAGGCCTCCCCGCCGTGTGTGTACATGTGATACAGTGGTCTGAGGCCTCCCCGCCGTGTGTGTACATGTGATACAGTGGTCTGAGGCCTCCCCGCCGTGTGTGTACATGTGATACAGTGGTCTGAGGCCTCCCCGCCGTGCTCGTACATGTGATACAGTGGTCTGAGGCCTCCCCGCCGTGCTCGTACGTGTGATACAGTGGTCTGAGGCCTCCCCGCCGTGCTCGTACGTGTGATACAGTGGTCTGAGGCCTCCCCGCCGTGCCTGTACGTGTAATACAGTGGTCTTAGGCCTCCCCGCCGTGTGTGTACATGTGATACAGTGGTCTGAGGCCTCCCCGCCGTGCTCGTACGTGTGATACAGTGGTCTGAGGCCTCCCCGCCGTGTGTGTACATGTGATACAGTGGTCTGAGGCCTCCCCGCCGTGCTCGTACGTGTGATACAGTGGTCTGAGGCCTCCCCGCCGTGCTCGTACGTGTGATACAGTGGTCTGAGGCCTCCCCGCCGTGTGTGTACGTGTGATACAGTGGTCTGAGGCCTCCCCGCCGTGCTCGTACGTGTGATACAATGGTCTGAGGCCTCCCCGCCGTGCGTGTACGTATGATACAGTGGTCTGAGGCCTCCCCGCCGTGTGTGTACGTGTGATACAGTGGTCTGAGGCCTCCCCGCCGTGCTCGTACGTGTGATACAGTGGTCTGAGGCCTCCCCGCCGTGCTCGTACGTGTGATACAGTGGTCTGAGGCCTCCCCGCCGTGATCGTACGTGTGATACAGTGGTCTGAGGCCTCCCCGCCGTGATCGTACGTGTGATACAGTGGGGTGCACGATGCGTCACACCCATGCGTCTCTGTTTCCTCAGCAGGAGCTGGAATACCCTCCAGCCAAAGTCCACATCATTGGGCACAGTCTGGGGGCTCACGCTGCGGGGGAGGCTGGATGGAGACTCCCCGGGATCAGGCGGATCACAGGTACGTAGAAGAGACACCTCCTGACATGGGAGGTCCTCAGGAGATGGCAGCAGAGTCTACCGCACCTACAAATCCATCCACCACCTGGATGCCCCATGTCAGTGCAGCCCCCTCCACTGCACAGAATGCCCATGGTCACCAACGTGGTGCCCTGCATGTGAAGATCTCCATGGTGGGGACAGGACCAGGTGTCACCTTTGTCACCGTGTGACTTGTGTGGGGCTCAGGGCTGGTGTTTGTTTGTCTACTGTGACTTTAGGCACTCCAGGGGTTAATGTCAGTTTCTATTGCAGCACATTCCCTAATGCAGCTCAGCTGATCCCCTCTTCCGGAGTGGATAAATTCCCTCTGCCCCCAGCAGGGGGTGCCGGTTATTCATTCTGTAGCTTGGCCTTTTGCCGCGGTCCCTGGTGATGGGATGTTTGGGTGTAATCCCTGGTGATGGGATGTTTGGGTGTAATCCCTGGTGATGGGATGTTTGGGTGTAATCCCTGGTGATGGGATGTTTGGGTGTAATCCCTGGTGATGGGATGTTTGGGTGTAATCCCTGGTGATGGGATGTTTGGGTGTAATCCCTGGTGATGGGATGTTTGGGTGTAATCCCTGGTGATGGGATGTTTGGGTGTAATCCCTGGTGATGGGATGTTTGGGTGTAATCCCTGGTGATGGGATGTTTGGGTGTAATCCCTGGTGATGGGATGTTTGGATGTAATCCCTGGTGATGGGATGTTTGGATGTAATCCCTGGTGATGGGATGTTTGGATGTAATCCCTGGTGATGGGATGTTTGGGTGTAATCCCTGGTGATGGGATGTTTGGGTGTAATCCCTGGTGATGGGATGTTTGGGTGTAATCCCTGGTGATGGGATGTTTGGGTGTAATCCCTGGTGATGGGATGTTTGGGTGTAATCCCTGGTGATGGGATGTTTGGGTGTAATCCCTGGTGATGGGATGTTTGGATGTAATCCCTGGTGATGGGATGTTTGGATGTAATCCCTGGTGATGGGATGTTTGGGTGTAATCCCTGGTGATGGGATGTTTGGGTGTAATCCCTGGTGTAGTTACTTTCCTTGTTCCCCGTTCGCTCCAGTTCACCTCTGTATGTCCCCCCTGGTTGTTTGTTGGGGTCTGTATGTGGTGCCCTCTGTCTGTGAGACAGTATTGGTGGGGTGTTTGTGGGGTTCTCCATCCCAGTCTGTCCCCTTGGCTAGTGGGTGTGGAGAGGACCATCAGGGCCAGGACAGGAGACAGGCAGAGGCTGGAGGCTCAGACGTCACTACCGTTAAGTGTAATTCTGGGATGGCGGTCAGCCTAGGGCTCCCATTAGTGTGAGGGTGAGCAGCAGGGCCCCGTCCAGTCTTTCTCCCATCCCCTCAAAATACGGCGTGACACCAGGGCCTTGTGGTGGCTCCAGCTCCATGTGCTTCTGTCCCTTCAGCCAAAATTCAGTTAATGCCGCAGTCCTCTGCAATCCTCCATATTCTCCCCACGTTCCTCCATTACCCTCCACCCCCACGTTCCTCCATTACCCCCACCCCCACGTTCCTCCATTACCCCCCACCCTCACGTTCCTCCATTACCCCCACCCCCGCATTCCTCCATTACCCCCCACCCCCGCATTCCTCCATTACTCCCCACCCCCGCATTCCTCCATTACCCCCCACCCCCACGTTCCTCCATTACCCCCCACCCCCGCGTTCCTCCATTACCCCCCACCCCCACGTTCCTCCATTACCCCCCACCCCCGCGTTCCTCCATTACCCCCCACCCCCGCATTCCTCCATTACTCCCCACCCCCGCATTCCTCCATTACCCCCCACCCCCGCATTCCTCCAATACCCCCACCCCTACGTTCCTCCATTACCCCCCACCCCCGCATTCCTCCATTACCCCCCACCCCCGCATTCCTCCATTACCCCCCACCCCCGCATTCCTCCATTACCCCCCACCCCCACGTTCCTCCATTACCCCCCACCCCCGCGTTCCTCCATTACCCCCCACCCCCGCATTCCTCCATTACTCCCCACCCCCGCATTCCTCCATTACCCCCCACCCCCGCATTCCTCCATTACCCCCCACCCCCACGTTCCTCCATTACCCCCCACCCTCACGTTCCTCCATTACCCCCCACCCTCACGTTCCTCCATTACCCCCCACCCCCGCGTTCCTCCATTACCCCCCACCCCCACGTTCCTCCATTACCCCCCACCCCCGCGTTCCTCCATTACTCCCCACCCCCGCATTCCTCCATTACCCCCCAGCCCCGCGTTCCTCCATTACCCCCCACCCCCGCGTTCCTCCATTACCCCCCACCCCCGCGTTCCTCCATTACCCCCCACCCCCGCGTTCCTCCATTACCCCCCACCCTCACGTTCCTCCATTACCCCCCACCCTCACGTTCCTCCATTACCCCCCCCACCCCCACGTTCCTCCATTACCCCCCACTCCCGCCTTCCTCCATTACCCCCCACCCCCACGTTCCTCCATTACCCCCCACCCTCACGTTCCTCCATTACCCCCCACCCCCACGTTCCTCCATTACCCCCCACCCTCACGTTCCTCCATTACCCCCCACCCCCACGTTCCTCCATTACCCCCCACTCCCGCGTTCCTCCATTACCCCCCACCCCCACGTTCCTCCATTACCCCCCACCCCCACGTTCCTCCATTACCCCCCACTCCCCGCGTTCCTCCATTACACCCCACTCCCGCGTTCCTCCATTACACCCCACCCCCACGTTCCTCCATTACCCCCCACCCTTACGTTCCTCCATTACCCCCCACCCTCACGTTCCTCCATTACCCCCCACCCCCACGTTCCTCCATTACCCCCCACCCTCACGTTCCTCCATTACCCCCCACCCCCACGTTCCTCCATTACCCCCCACCCTCACGTTCCTCCATTACCCCCCACCCCCGCGTTCCTCCATTACCCCCCACCCCCACGTTCCTCCATTACACCCCACCCCCACGTTCCTCCATTACCCCCCACCCTTACGTTCCTCCATTACCCCCCACCCTCACGTTCCTCCATTACCCCCCACCCCCACGTTCCTCCATTACCCCCCACCCTCACGTTCCTCCATTACCCCCACCCCCGCATTCCTCCATTACCCCCCACCCCCACGTTCCTCCATTACCCCCCACCCCCACGTTCCTCCATTACCCCCCACCCCCGCATTCCTCCATTACCCCCCACCCCCACGTTCCTCCATTACCCCCCACCCCCGCATTCCTCCATTACCCCCCACCCCCACGTTCCTCCATTACCCCCCACCCTCACGTTCCTCCATTACCCCCCACCCCCACGTTCCTCCATTACCCCCACCCCCGCGTTCCTCCATTTTCCCCAGTGTCTTTAGCATCTCCTCACCGCTGGGCCCTTCATCTGCTTCTTCTTCTGGAGCATCTTCCTGCTCCTATCATCCAGACCCGGGTCCATTCCGATCATACATTACAGGTTCTGCAGCTTTGTAACTTATTTCCTCACCATTATCAAGATCTGTGCTTGCTTACATTGAATAGAACAAATCATTGTTTATATTCCTGCTCTTCTGATATTATTTTGTGCTGCACTGTTTCTCTGTCCTGTTCTTCTGATGCTCTTCCGTGCTGCACTGTCCCTCTGTCCTGTTCTTCTGATGCTCTTCTGTGCTGCACTGTCCCTCTGTCCTGCTCTTCTGATGCTCTTCTGTGCTGCACTGTTCCTCTGTCCTGCTCTTCTGATGTTCTTCCGTGCTGCACCGTCCCTCTGTCCTGCTCTTCTGATGCTCTTCCGTGCTGCACTGTCCCTCTATCCTGCTCTTCTGATGCTCTTCTGTGCTGCACCGTCCCTCTGTCCTGCTCTTCTGATGCTCTTCCGTGCTGCACTGTCCCTCTGTCCTGTTCTTCTGATGCTGTTCCGTGCTGCACTGTCCCTCTGTCCTGCTCTTCTGATGCTCTTCCGTGCTGCACCGTCCCTCTGTCCTGCTCTTCTGATGTTCTTCCGTGCTGCACTGTCCCTCTGTCCTGCTCTTCTGATGTTCTTCCGTGCTGCACCGTCCCTCTGTCCTGTTCTTCTGATGCTCTTCCGTGCTGCACTGTCCCTCTGTCCTGTTCTTCTGATGCTCTTCCGTGCTGCACTGTCCCTCTGTCCTGTTCTTCTGATGCTGTTCCGTGCTGCACTGTCCCTCTGTCCTGCTCTTCTGATGTTCTTCCGTGCTGCACTGTCCCTCTGTCCTGCTATTCTGATGTTCTTCCGTGCTGCACCGTCCCTCTGTCCTGTTCTTCTGATGCTCTTCCATGCTGCACTGTCCCTCTGTCCTGTTCTTCTGATGCTGTTCCGTGCTGCACTGTCCCTCTGTCCTGCTCTTCTGATGCTGTTCCTGCTGCACCGTCCCTCTGTCCTGCTCTTCTGATGCTCTTCGTGCTGCACTGTCCCTCTGTCCTGCTCCTCGGATGCTCTTCCGTGCTGCACCGTCCCTCTGTCCTGCTCTTCTGATGCTCTTCTGTGCTGCACCGTCCCTCTGTCCTGCTCTTCTGATGCTCTTCCGTGCTGCACTGTCCCTCTGTCCTGTTCTTCTGATGCTTTTCTGTGCTGCACCGTCCCTCTGTCCTGCTCTTCTGATGCTCTTCCATGCTGCACTGTCCCTCTGTCCTGCTCTTCTGATGCTCTTCTGTGCTGCACTGTCCCTCTGTCCTGCTCCTCTGATGCTGTTCCGTGCTGCACCGTCCCTCTGTCCTGCTCCTCTGATGCTGTTCCGTGCTGCACTGTCCCTCTGTCCTGCTCTTCTGATGCTCTTCCGTGCTGCACCGTCCCTCTGTCCTGCTCCTCTGATGCTCTTCCGTGCTGCACTGTCCCTCTGTCCTGCTCTTCTGATGTTCTTCCGTGCTGCACTGTCCATCTGTCCTGCTCCTCTGATGCTCTTCCGTGCTGCACTGTCCCTCTGTCCTGCTCTTCTGATGCTCTTCCGTGCTGCACTGTCCCTCTGTCCTGCTCTTCTGATGCTCTTCCGTGCTGCACTGTCCCTCTGTCCTGTTCTTCTGATGTTCTTCCGTGCTGCACTGTCCCTCTGTCCTGCTCCTCTGATGTTCTTCCGTGCTGCACCGTCCCTCTGTCCTGCTCCTCTGATGCTGTTCCGTGCTGCACCGTCCCTCTGTCCTGCTCTTCTGATGTTCTTCCGTGCTGCACTGTCCCTCTGTCCTGCTCTTCTGATGCTGTTCCGTGCTGCACTGTCCCTCTGTCCTGCTCCTCTGATGCTGTTCCGTGCTGCACTGTCCCTCTGTCCTGCTCCTCTGATGCTTTCCGTGCTGCACTGTCCCTCTGTCCTGCTCCTCTGATGCTGTTCCGTGCTGCACCGTCCCTCTGTCCTGTTCTTCTGATTCTCTTCCGTGCTGCACCGTCCCTCTGTCCTGCTCCTCTGATTCTGTTCCGTGCTGCACTGTCCCTCTGTCCTGCTCCTCTGATGCTGTTCCGTGCTGCACTGTCCCTCTGTCCTGCTCCTCTGATGCTTTCCGTGCTGCACTGTCCCTCTGTCCTGCTCCTCTGATGCTGTTCCGTGCTGCACTGTCCCTCTGTCCTGCTCCTCTGATGCTGTTCCGTGCTGCACCGTCCCTCTGTCCTGTTCTTCTGATGTTCTTCCGTGCTGCACTGTCCCTCTGTCCTGCTCTTCTGATGCTGTTCCGTGCTGCACTGTCCCTCTGTCCTGCTCCTCTGATGCTGTTCCGTGCTGCACTGTCCCTCTGTCCTGCTCCTCTGATGTTCTTCCGTGCTGCACTGTCCCTCTGTCCTGCTCCTCTGATGCTGTTCCGTGCTGCACCGTCCCTCTGTCCTGCTCCTCTGATGCTGTTCCGTGCTGCACCGTCCCTCTGTCCTGCTCCTCTGATGCTGTTCCGTGCTGCACTGTCCCTCTGTCCTGCTCCTCTGATGCTGTTCCGTGCTGCACCGTCCCTCTGTCCTATTCTTCTGATGCTGTTCCGTGCTGCACCGTCCCTCTGTCCTGCTCTTCTGATGCTGTTCCGTGCTGCACTGTCCCTCTGTCCTGCTCCTCTGATGCTCTTCCGTGCTGCACTGTCCCTCTGTCCTGCTCCTCTGATGCTGTTCCGTGCTGCACCGTCCCTCTGTCCTGCTCCTCTGATGCTGTTCCGTGCTGCACTGTCCCTCTGTCCTGCTCCTCTGATGCTGTTCCGTGCTGCACTGTCCCTCTGTCCTGCTCTTCTGATGTTCTTCCGTGCTGCACTGTCCCTCTGTCCTGCTCCTCTGATGCTGTTCCGTGCTGCACCGTCCCTCTGTCCTGTTCTTCTGATGTTCTTCCATGCTGCACTGTCCCTCTGTCCTGTTCTTCTGATGCTGTTCCGTGCTGCACTGTCCCTCTGTCCTGCTCTTCTGATGCTGTTCCGTGCTGCACTGTCCCTCTGTCCTGCTCTTCTGATGTTCTTCCGTGCTGCACCGTCCCTCTGTCCTGCTCTTCTGATGCTCTTCGTGCTGCACTGTCCCTCTGTCCTGCTCCTCTGATGCTGTTCCGTGCTGCACCGTCCCTCTGTCCTGCTCCTCTGATGCTGTTCCGTGCTGCACTGTCCCTCTGTCCTGCTCCTCTGATGCTGTTCCGTGCTGCACTGTCCCTCTGTCCTGCTCTTCTGATGTTCTTCCGTGCTGCACTGTCCCTCTGTCCTGCTCCTCTGATGCTGTTCCGTGCTGCACTGTCCCTCTGTCCTGCTCCTCTGATGCTGTTCCGTGCTGCACTGTCCCTCTGTCCTGCTCTTCTGATGTTCTTCCGTGCTGCACTGTCCCTCTGTCCTGCTCTTCTGATGTTCTTCCGTGCTGCACCGTCCCTCTGTCCTGCTCCTCTGATGCTGTTCCGTGCTGCACCGTCCCTCTGTCCTGTTCTTCTGATGTTCTTCCATGCTGCACTGTCCCTCTGTCCTGTTCTTCTGATGCTGTTCCGTGCTGCACTGTCCCTCTGTCCTGCTCTTCTGATGCTGTTCCGTGCTGCACTGTCCCTCTGTCCTGCTCTTCTGATGTTCTTCCGTGCTGCACCGTCCCTCTGTCCTGCTCTTCTGATGCTCTTCGTGCTGCACCGTCCCTCTGTCCTGCTCTTCTGATGCTCTTCCGTGCTGCACTGTCCCTCTGTCCTGCTCTTCTGATGCTGTTCCGTGCTGCACCGTCCCTCTGTCCTGCTCTTCTGATGCTCTTCGTGCTGCACCGTCCCTCTGTCCTGCTCCTCGGATGCTCTTCCGTGCTGCACCGTCCCTCTGTCCTGCTCTTCTGATGCTCTTCTGTGCTGCACCGTCCCTCTGTCCTGCTCTTCTGATGCTCTTCCGTGCTGCACTGTCCCTCTGTCCTGCTCTTCTGATGCTTTTCTGTGCTGCACCGTCCCTCTGTCCTGCTCTTCTGATGCTCTTCGTGCTGCACCGTCCCTCTGTCCTGCTCCTCGGATGCTCTTCCGTGCTGCACCGTCCCTCTGTCCTGCTCTTCTGATGCTCTTCTGTGCTGCACCGTCCCTCTGTCCTGCTCTTCTGATGCTTTTCTGTGCTGCACCGTCCCTCTGTCCTGCTCTTCTGATGCTTTTCTGTGCTGCACCGTCCCTCTGTCCTGCTCTTCTGATGCTCTTCCATGCTGCACTGTCCCTCTGTCCTGCTCTTCTGATGCTCTTCTGTGCTGCACTGTCCCTCTGTCCTGCTCCTCTGATGCTGTTCCGTGCTGCACTGTCCCTCTGTCCTGCTCCTCTGATGCTGTTCCGTGCTGCACCGTCCCTCTGTCCTGCTCTTCTGATGCTCTTCCGTGCTGCACCGTCCCTCTGTCCTGCTCCTCTGATGCTCTTCCGTGCTGCACTGTCCCTCTGTCCTGCTCCTCTGATGTTCTTCCGTGCTGCACCGTCCCTCTGTCCTGCTCCTCTGATGCTGTTCCGTGCTGCACTGTCCCTCTGTCCTGCTCTTCTGATGTTCTTCCGTGCTGCACTGTCCCTCTGTCCTGCTCTTCTGATGCTGTTCCGTGCTGCACCGTCCCTCTGTCCTGCTCCTCTGATGCTGTTCCGTGCTGCACTGTCCCTCTGTCCTGCTCTTCTGATGTTCTTCCGTGCTGCACTGTCCCTCTGTCCTGCTCTTCTGATGCTGTTCCGTGCTGCACTGTCCCTCTGTCCTGCTCCTCTGATGCTGTTCCGTGCTGCACTGTCCCTCTGTCCTGCTCCTCTGATGCTGTTCCGTGCTGCACTGTCCCTCTGTCCTGCTCCTCTGATGCTGTTCCGTGCTGCACTGTCCCTCTGTCCTGCTCCTCTGATGCTGTTCCGTGCTGCACTGTCCCTCTGTCCTGCTCCTCTGATGCTGTTCCGTGCTGCACTGTCCCTCTGTCCTGCTCCTCTGATGCTGTTCCGTGCTGCACCGTCCCTCTGTCCTGCTCCTCTGATGCTGTTCCGTGCTGCACTGTCCCTCTGTCCTGCTCTTCTGATGTTCTTCCGTGCTGCACTGTCCCTCTGTCCTGCTCTTCTGATGCTGTTCCGTGCTGCACTGTCCCTCTGTCCTGCTCCTCTGATGCTGTTCCGTGCTGCACTGTCCCTCTGTCCTGCTCCTCTGATGTTCTTCCGTGCTGCACCGTCCCTCTGTCCTGCTCCTCTGATGCTGTTCCGTGCTGCACTGTCCCTCTGTCCTGCTCCTCTGATGCTGTTCCGTGCTGCACTGTCCCTCTGTCCTGCTCCTCTGATGCTGTTCCGTGCTGCACCGTCCCTCTGTCCTGCTCCTCTGATGCTGTTCCGTGCTGCACCGTCCCTCTGTCCTGCTCCTCTGATGCTGTTCCGTGCTGCACCGTCCCTCTGTCCTGTTCTTCTGATGCTGTTCCGTGCTGCACCGTCCCTCTGTCCTGTTCTTCTGATGCTGTTCCGTGCTGCACTGTCCCTCTGTCCTGCTCTTCTGATGCTGTTCCGTGCTGCACCGTCCCTCTGTCCTGTTCTTCTGATGCTGTTCCGTGCTGCACCGTCCCTCTGTCCTGTTCTTCTGATTCTCTTCCGTGCTGCACCGTCCCTCTGTCCTGCTCTTCTAATGCTGTTCCGTGCTGCACTGTCCCTCTGTCCTGCTCCTCTGATGCTCTTCCGTGCTGCACTGTCCCTCTGTCCTGCTCCTCTGATGCTGTTCCGTGCTGCACCGTCCCTCTGTCCTGCTCTTTTGATGCTCTTCTGTGCTGCACTGTCCCTCTGTCCTGCTCCTCTGATGCTGTTCCGTGCTGCACCGTCCCTCTGTCCTGCTCTTCTGATGCTGTTCCGTGCTGCACTGTCCCTCTGTCCTGCTCTTCTGATGCTGTTCCATGCTGCACTGTCCCTCTGTCCTGCTCCTCTGATGCTGTTCCGTGCTGCACTGTCCCTCTGTCCTGCTCCTCTGATGCTGTTCCATGCTGTACCGTCCCTCTGTCCTGCTCCTCTGATGCTGTTCCATGCTGTACCGTTCCTCTGTCCTGCTCCTCTGATGCTGTTCCGTGCTGCACCGTCCCTCTGTCCTGCTCCTCTGATGCTGTTCCGTGCTGCACCGTCCCTCTGTCCTGCTCCTCTGATGCTGTTCTGTGCTGCACCGTCCCTCTGTCCTGCTCCTCTGATGCTCTTCCGTGCTGCACTGTCCCTCTGTCCTGCTCCGCTGATGCTGTTCCGTGCTGCACCGTCCCTCTGTCCTGCTCCTCTGATGCTGTTCCGTGCTGCACCGTCCCTCTGTCCTGCTCCTCTGATGCTGTTCCGTGCTGCACTGTCCCTCTGTCCTGCTCTACTGATGCTGTTCCATGCTGCACTGTCCCTCTGTCCTGCTCCTCTGATGTTCTTCCGTGCTGCACTGTCCCTCTGTCCTGCTCCTCTGATGCTGTTCCGTGCTGCACTGTCCCTCTGTCCTGCTCTTCTGATGTTCTTCCGTGCTGCACCGTCCCTCTGTCCTGCTCTTCTGATGCTGTTCCGTGCTGCACCGTCCCTCTGTCCTGTTCTTCTGATGCTGTTCCGTGCTGCACCGTCCTCTGTCCTGCTCTTCTGATGCTGTTCCGTGCTGCACCGTCCCTCTGTCCTGCTCCTCTGATGCTGTTCCGTGCTGCACTGTCCCTCTGTCCTGCTCCGCTGATGCTGTTCCGTGCTGCACCGTCCCTCTGTCCTGCTCCTCTGATGCTGTTCCGTGCTGCACCGTCCCTCTGTCCTGCTCCTCTGATGCTGTTCCGTGCTGCACCGTCCCTCTGTCCTGCTCTTCTGATGCTGTTCTGTGCTGCACCGTCCCTCTGTCCTGCTCCTCTGATGCTGTTCTGTGCTGCACCGTCCCTCTGTCCTGCTCCTCTGATGCTGTTCCGTGCTGCACTGTCCCTCTGTCCTGCTCCGCTGATGCTGTTCCGTGCTGCACCGTCCCTCTGTCCTGCTCCTCTGATGCTGTTCCGTGCTGCACCGTCCCTCTGTCCTGCTCCTCTGATGCTGTTCCGTGCTGCACCGTCCCTCTGTCCTGCTCCTCTGATGCTGTTCCGTGCTGCACCGTCCCTCTGTCCTGCTCCTCTGATGCTGTTCCGTGCTGCACCGTCCCTCTGTCCTGCTCTTCTGATGCTGTTCTGTGCTGCACCGTCCCTCTGTCCTGCTCCTCTGATGCTGTTCTGTGCTGCACCGTCCCTCTGTCCTGCTCCTCTGATGCTGTTCCGTGCTGCACCGTCCCTCTGTCCTGCTCCTCTGATGCTGTTCCGTGCTGCACCGTCCCTCTGTCCTGATGTGGCAGTGATGGCAGTGGCTGGTGATGATCCTCAGCTCCTGTTCAGTCCCTCAGTTTCGGAATGTTCGCTTTTCTCCTGCCCCAGCAGTTCTGCTTCACCAGGCTCTGCTCCTGGACACTTGCGCTGCTTGGGCCGGTAGTTTTACACTTTCATCCTGACTGTGGTGCTGCCGTGCCTTTTTGTTTCCTCGCTGGGGTTTGTAGTTCTCCTCTGATGGCACTAGCCTCGGTCTGGCCTCGGTCTAGCCTCGGTCTGGCCTCGGTCTGGCCTCGGTCTGGCCTCGGTTTGGCCTCGGTCTGGCCTCGGTCTGGCCTACGTGCTGTGACCATTACCGCGTGTGGTCAGAGTCTGTAGCCCTGGGCTGTGCTTCTCTCACCCGGTCCGTTCTCTTCTCAAGGTCTGGACCCGGCCCGGCCCTGGTTTGAGAACACTCCTGAAGACGTTCGCCTGGACCCGTCTGATGCGGATTTTGTTGATGTGATCCACACGGACACCAATAAATTTACTGGTAATGATTTGTAGGTTTAGCTCAGTGGTTGTCAGAAGTTGCCCGTAACTCTCATCTTCACGTCTCCAGGTGTCGGGATCATTAAACCTATCGGACACTTTGACTTTTACCCCAATGGAGGTCGGCACATGACCGGGTGTCCAAGCAAGCTAGCGATCCTGACTAACAAGGGGGGTAAGCTACTCTCAGTGACCCTCCTCCAGTGTGACCGCTCTACAGTACAGAGCTCTATAGTGTGACCTCTCTACAGTACAGAGCTCTATAGTGTGACCGCTCTACAGTACAGAGCTCTATAGTGTGACCTCTCTACAGTACAGAGCTCTATAGTGTGACCGCTCTACAGTACAGAGCTCTATAGTGTGACCTCTCTACAGTACAGAGCTCTATAGTGTGACCGCTCTACAGTACAGAGCTCTATAGTGTGACCTCTCTACAGTACAGAGCTCTATAGTGTGACCTCTCTACAGTACAGAGCTCTATAGTGTGACCTCTCTACAGTACAGGCTCTATAGTGTGACCTCTCTACAGTGCAGAGCTCTATAGTGTGACCTCTCTACAGTACAGGGCTCTATAGTGTGACCGCTCTACAGTACAGAGCTCTATAGTGTGACCTCTCTACAGTACAGAGCTCTATAGTGTGACCGCTCTACAGTACAGAGCTCTATAGTGTGACCTCTCTACAGTACAGAGCTCTATAGTGTGACCTCTCTACAGTACAGAGCTCTATAGTGTGACCTCTCTACAGTACAGGGCTCTATAGTGTGACCTCTCTACAGTGCAGAGCTCTATAGTGTGACCTCTCTACAGTACAGGGCTCTATAGTGTGACCGCTCTACAGTACAGGGCTCTATAGTGTGACCGCTCTACAGTACAGAGCTCTATAGTGTGACCGCTCTACAGTACAGAGCTCTATAGTGTGACCGCTCTACAGTACAGAGCTCTATAGTGTGACCGCTCTACAGTACAGAGCTCTATAGTGTGACCGCTCTACAGTACAGAGCTCTATAGTGTGACCGCTCTACAGTACAGACCTCTATAGTGTGACCGCTCTACAGTACAGAGCTCTATAGTGTGACCGCTCTACAGTACAGAGCTCTATAGTGTGACCTCTCTACAATACAGAGCTCTATAGTGTGACCTCTCTACAGTACAGAGCTCTATAGTGTGACCTCTCTACAGTACAGGGCTCTATAGTGTGACCGCTCTACAGTACAGAGCTCTATAGTGTGACCTCTCTACAGTACAGAGCTCTATAGTGTGACCTCTCTACAGTACAGAGCTCTATAGTGTGACCTCTCTACAGTACAGAGCTCTATAGTGTGACCTCTCTACAGTACAGAGCTCTATAGTGTGACCTCTCTACAGTACAGAGCTCTATAGTGTGACCTCTCTACAGTACAGAGCTCTATAGTGTGACCGCTCTACAGTACAGGGCTCTATAGTGTGATCTCTCTACAGTACAGGGCTCTATAGTGTGACCGCTCTACAGTACAGAACTCTATAGTGTGACCGCTCTACAGTACAGAGCTCTATAGTGTGACCTCTCTACAGTACAGAGCTCTATAGTGTGACCTCTCTACAGTACAGAGCTCTATAGTGTGACCTCTCTACAGTACAGAGCTCTATAGTGTGACCTCTCTACAGTACAGAGCTCTATAGTGTGACCTCTCTACAGTACAGAGCTCTATAGTGTGACCTCTCTACAGTACAGAGCTCTATAGTGTGACCGCTCTACAGTACAGGGCTCTATAGTGTGATCTCTCTACAGTACAGAGCTCTATAGTGTGACCTCTCTACAGTACAGGGCTCTATAGTGTGACCGCTCTACAGTGCAGAGCTCTATAGTGTGACCGCTCTACAGTACAGGGCTCTATAGTGTGACCGCTCTACAGTGCAGAGCTCTATAGTGTGACCTCTCTACAGTACAGAGCTCTATAGTGTGACCTCTCTACAGTACAGGGCTCTATAGTGTGACCGCTCTACAGTACAGAAGCTCTATAGTGTGACCTCTCTACAGTACAGAGCTCTATAGTGTGACCTCTCTACAGTACAGAGCTCTATAGTGTGACCTCTCTACAGTACAGAGCTCTATAGTGTGACCTCTCTACAGTACAGGGCTCTATAGTGTGACCTCTCTACAGTACAGAGCTCTATAGTGTGACCGCTCTACAGTACAGAACTCTATAGTGTGACCTCTCTACAGTACAGAGCTCTATAGTGTGACCTCTCTACAGTACAGAGCTCTATAGTGTGACCTCTCTACAGTACAGAGCTCTATAGTGTGACCTCTCTACAGTACAGGGCTCTATAGTGTGACCTCTCTACAGTACAGAGCTCTATAGTGTGACCTCTCTACAGTACAGAGCCTCTATAGTGTGACCTCTCTACAGTACAGAGCTCTATAGTGTGACCTCTCTACAGTACAGAGCTCTATAGTGTGACCTCTCTACAGTACAGAGCTCTATAGTGTGACCTCTCTACAGCACAGAGCTCTATAGTGTGACCGCTCTACAGTACAGAGCTCTATAGTGTGACCTCTCTACAGTACAGAGCTCTATAGTGTGACCTCTCTACAGTACAGAGCTCTATAGTGTGACCTCTCTACAGTACAGAGCTCTATAGTGTGACCTCTCTACAGTACAGAGCTCTATAGTGTGACCGCTCTACAGTACACAGCTCTATAGTGTGACCTCTCTACAGTACAGAGCTCTATAGTGTGACCTCTCTACAGTACAGAGCTCTATAGTGTGACCGCTCTACAGTACAGAGCTCTATAGTGTGACCTCTCTACAGTACAGAGCTCTATAGTGTGACCTCTCTACAGTACAGAGCTCTATAGTGTGACCTCTCTACAGTACAGAGCTCTATAGTGTGACCTCTCTACAGTACAGAGCTCTATAGTGTGACCTCTCTACAGTACAGAGCCTCTATAGTGTGACCGCTCTACAGTACAGAGCTCTATAGTGTGACCGCTCTACAGTACAGAGCTCTATAGTGTGACCTCTCTACAGTACAGAGCTCTATAGTGTGACCTCTCTACAGTCACAGAGCTCTATAGTGTGACCTCTCTACAGTACAGTGCTCTATAGTGTGACCTCTCTACAGTACAGAGCTCTATAGTGTGACCTCTCTACAGTACAGCGCTCTATAGTGTGACCGCTCTACAGTACAGAGCTCTATAGTGTGACCTCTCTACAGTACAGAGCTCTATAGTGTGACCTCTCTACAGTACAGAGCTCTATAGTGTGACCTCTCTACAGTACAGAGCTCTATAGTGTGACCTCTCTACAGTACAGGCTCTATAGTGTGACCTCTCTACAGTACAGGGCTCTATAGTGTGACCTCTCTACAGTACAGAGCTCTATAGTGTGACCTCTCTACAGCTACAGAGCTCTATAGTGTGACCTCTCTACAGTACAGAGCTCTATAGTGTGACCTCTCTACAGTACAGAGCTCTATAGTGTGACCTCTCTACAGTACAGGCTCTATAGTGTGACCGCTCTACAGTACAGAGCTCTATAGTGTGACCGCTCTACAGTACAGAGCTCTATAGTGTGACCGCTCTACAGTACAGAGCTCTATAGTGTGACCTCTCTACAGTACAGAGCTCTATAGTGTGACCTCTCTACAGTACAGGGCTCTATAGTGTGACCTCTCTACAGTACAGAGCTCTATAGTGTGACCTCTCTACAGTACAGAGCTCTATAGTGTGACCGCTCTACAGTACAGAGCTCTATAGTGTGACCTCTCTACAGTACAGACCTCTATAGTGTGACCTCTCTACAGTACAGAGCTCTATAGTGTGACCTCTCTACAGTACAGAGCTCTATAGTGTGACCTCTCTACAGTACAGAGCTCTATAGTGTGACCTCTCTACAGTACAGAGCTCTATAGTGTGACCTCTCTACAGTACAGAGCTCTATAGTGTGACCTCTCTACAGTACAGAGCTCTATAGTGTGACCTCTCTACAGTACAGGGCTCTATAGTGTGACCTCTCTACAGTACAGGAGCTCTATAGTGTGACCTCTCTACAGTACAGAGCTCTATAGTGTGACCTCTCTACAGTACAGAGCTCTATAGTGTGACCTCTCTACAGTACAGAGCTCTATAGTGTGACCTCTCTACAGTACAGAGCTCTATAGTGTGACCTCTCTACAGTACAGAGCTCTATAGTGTGACCTCTCTACAGTACAGAGCTCTATAGTGTGACCTCTCTACAGTACAGAGCTCTATAGTGTGACCTCTCTACAGTACAGAGCTCTATAGTGTGACCTCTCTACAGTACAGAGCTCTATAGTGTGACCTCTCTACAGTACAGAGCTCTATAGTGTGACCTCTCTACAGTACAGAGCTCTATAGTGTGACCTCTCTACAGTACAGAGCTCTATAGTGTGACCTCTCTACAGTACAGAGCTCTATAGTGTGACCTCTCTACAGTACAGAGCTCTATAGTGTGACCTCTCTACAGTACAGAGCTCTATAGTGTGACCTCTCTACAGTACAGAGCTCTATAGTGTGACCTCTCTACAGTACAGAGCTCTATAGTGTGACCTCTCTACAGTACAGAGCTCTATAGTGTGACCTCTCTACAGTACAGAGCTCTATAGTGTGACCTCTCTACAGTACAGAGCTCTATAGTGTGACCTCTCTACAGTACAGAGCTCTATAGTGTGACCTCTCTACAGTACAGAGCTCTATAGTGTGACCTCTCTACAGTACAGAGCTCTATAGTGTGACCTCTCTACAGTACAGAGCTCTATAGTGTGACCTCTCTACAGTACAGAGCTCTATAGTGTGACCTCTCTACAGTACAGAGCTCTATAGTGTGACCTCTCTACAGTACAGAGCTCTATAGTGTGACCTCTCTACAGTACAGAGCTCTATAGTGTGACCTCTCTACAGTACAGAGCTCTATAGTGTGACCTCTCTACAGTACAGAGCTCTATAGTGTGACCTCTCTACAGTACAGAGCTCTATAGTGTGACCTCTCTACAGTACAGAGCTCTATAGTGTGACCTCTCTACAGTACAGAGCTCTATAGTGTGACCTCTCTACAGTACAGAGCTCTATAGTGTGACCTCTCTACAGTACAGAGCTCTATAGTGTGACCTCTCTACAGTACAGAGCTCTATAGTGTGACCTCTCTACAGTACAGAGCTCTATAGTGTGACCTCTCTACAGTACAGAGCTCTATAGTGTGACCTCTCTACAGTACAGAGCTCTATAGTGTGACCTCTCTACAGTACAGAGCTCTATAGTGTGACCTCTCTACAGTACAGAGCTCTATAGTGTGACCTCTCTACAGTACAGAGCTCTATAGTGTGACCTCTCTACAGTACAGAGCTCTATAGTGTGACCTCTCTACAGTACAGAGCTCTATAGTGTGACCTCTCTACAGTACAGAGCTCTATAGTGTGACCTCTCTACAGTACAGAGCTCTATAGTGTGACCTCTCTACAGTACAGAGCTCTATAGTGTGACCTCTCTACAGTACAGAGCTCTATAGTGTGACCTCTCTACAGTACAGAGCTCTATAGTGTGACCTCTCTACAGTACAGAGCTCTATAGTGTGACCTCTCTACAGTACAGAGCTCTATAGTGTGACCTCTCTACAGTACAGAGCTCTATAGTGTGACCTCTCTACAGTACAGAGCTCTATAGTGTGACCTCTCTACAGTACAGAGCTCTATAGTGTGACCTCTCTACAGTACAGGGCTCTATAGTGTGACCTCTCTACAGTACAGAGCTCTATAGTGTGACCTCTCTACAGTACAGAGCTCTATAGTGTGACCTCTCTACAGTACAGAGCTCTATAGTGTGACCGCTCTACAGTACAGGGCTCTATAGTGTGACCTCTCTACAGTACAGGAGCTCTATAGTGTGACCTCTCTACAGTACAGAGCTCTATAGTGTGACCTCTCTACAGTACAGAGCTCTATAGTGTGACCTCTCTACAGTACAGAGCTCTATAGTGTGACCTCTCTACAGTACAGAGCTCTATAGTGTGACCTCTCTACAGTACAGAGCTCTATAGTGTGACCTCTCTACAGTACAGAGCTCTATAGTGTGACCTCTCTACAGTACAGAGCTCTATAGTGTGACCTCTCTACAGTACAGAGCTCTATAGTGTGACCTCTCTACAGTACAGAGCTCTATAGTGTGACCTCTCTACAGTACAGAGCTCTATAGTGTGACCTCTCTACAGTACAGAGCTCTATAGTGTGACCTCTCTACAGTACAGAGCTCTATAGTGTGACCTCTCTACAGTACAGAGCTCTATAGTGTGACCTCTCTACAGTACAGAGCTCTATAGTGTGACCTCTCTACAGTACAGAGCTCTATAGTGTGACCTCTCTACAGTACAGAGCTCTATAGTGTGACCTCTCTACAGTACAGAGCTCTATAGTGTGACCTCTCTACAGTACAGGGCTCTATAGTGTGACCTCTCTACAGCTACAGAGCTCTATAGTGTGACCTCTCTACAGTACAGAGCTCTATAGTGTGACCTCTCTACAGTACAGAGCTCTATAGTGTGACCTCTCTACAGTACAGAGCTCTATAGTGTGACCTCTCTACAGTACAGAGCTCTATAGTGTGACCTCTCTACAGTACAGAGCTCTATAGTGTGACCTCTCTACAGTACAGAGCTCTATAGTGTGACCTCTCTACAGTACAGAGCTCTATAGTGTGACCTCTCTACAGTACAGGGCTCTATAGTGTGACCTCTCTACAGTACAGGGCTCTATAGTGTGACCTCTCTACAGTACAGAGCTCTATAGTGTGACCTCTCTACAGTACAGAGCTCTATAGTGTGACCTCTCTACAGTACAGAGCTCTATAGTGTGACCTCTCTACAGTACAGGGCTCTATAGTGTGACCTCTCTACAGTACAGAGCTCTATAGTGTGACCTCTCTACAGTACAGAGCTCTATAGTGTGACCTCTCTACAGTACAGAGCTCTATAGTGTGACCTCTCTACAGTACAGAGCTCTATAGTGTGACCTCTCTACAGTACAGGCTCTATAGTGTGACCTCTCTACAGTACAGAGCTCTATAGTGTGACCTCTCTACAGTACAGAGCTCTATAGTGTGACCTCTACAGCACAGAGCTCTATAGTGTGACCTCTCTACAGTACAGAGCTCTATAGTGTGACCGCTCTACAGTACAGAGCTCTATAGTGTGACCGCTCTACAGTACAGAGCTCTATAGTGTGACCTCTCTACAGTACAGAGCTCTATAGTGTGACCTCTCTACAGTACAGGGCTCTATAGTGTGACCTCTCTACAGTACAGGGCTCTATAGTGTGACCTCTCTACAGCACAGAGCTCTATAGTGTGACCTCTCTACAGTACAGAGCTCTATAGTGTGACCGCTCTACAGTACAGAGCTCTATAGTGTGACCGCTCTACAGTACAGAGCTCTATAGTGTGACCTCTCTACAGTACAGAGCTCTATAGTGTGACCTCTCTACAGTACAGAGCCTCTATAGTGTGACCTCTCTACAGTACAGGGCTCTATAGTGTGACCGCTCTACAGTACAGAGCTCTATAGTGTGACCTTCTCTACAGTACAGGCTCTATAGTGTAACCTCTCTACAGTACAGAGGCTCTATAGTGTGACCTCTCTACAGTACAGGGCTCTATAGTGTGACCTCTCTACAGTACAGAGCTCTATAGTGTGACCGCTCTACAGTACAGAGCTCTATAGTGTGACCTCTCTACAGTACAGAGCTCTATAGTGTGACTCTCTACAGTACAGGGCTCTATAGTGTGACCTCTCTCTTAGTTGACCTCT